>NW_022987750.1:2500-15000 GCF_902827165.1 Trematomus bernacchii
GTCACAGTGGCAGGTGTTCAGTGCCCCCCCCTACCTGAGGGCTACCAGATCTCCACCAGGTACTTCCTCCTGTGTATGAATACTCTCCAGTATTACACCTGTATAATATACAGTATTAATATTTAAAGTATGTTCAGGATCGTGTGTGAGCTGCAGGCCAGCGGGGGCCCGAGGGAGGGCCCGGTCCTGGTTACCGTGGGAACAACTCCACCTGGCCGGTCCTCCCAGACGTTCACCTATCAGGTGAGAGGACCCCCCCCATGTATTAATGCTAAGCTACAGAGTGTGTCAGCTGACCTCTGACCTCTGTAACCATGTATTAATGCTAAGCTACAGAGTGTTGACCTCTGTCCTCAGGACCCCCAGCTGCTGGCCCTGGTTCCTGACAGGGGGCCGGTCTCTGGAGGAACCAGACTCACCATCAGGGGGCGGAGCCTGCTGACCGGACAGAGGGCGGACCTGAGAGCCTTCCTGGGCCCCCAGCCCTGCTACATGTGAGCGCTAATGCTACTGCTACTGATAATGATAATGACAATGCTAATGCTATTGCTACTGCTACTGCTACTGATAATGATAATGCTACTGCTACTGATACTGTTAATGTTACTGATAATGCTACTACTACTGATAATGCTACTGTCAATGCTAATGTGACTGCTAATGCTACTCCTGTACACCTTGCCCCCCCCAGCATGGAGCAGGTGTCTCACTCTCAGCTGGTGTGTGAGACAGGTCGCAGTAACCGGACCGGACCTGTCTCTCTGCGGCTGTTGTTCGGTCAGGCTGAGCGGACCGTCGCTAATGCTAGCTTCCGTTACCTTGACGACCCGGTGATCACCGACGCCTCGCCAGCGGAGAGTTTCTACGCGTAAGAACGAACCCCAGTAACCAATCAGATCGCAGCTCCCCCCCCCCCCCAGTGCTAACCTCCACTTCCTGTCCTCAGGGGCGGGCGCGTCGTCATGGTGACAGGCAGGAACCTGGGCGTCGTGCAGCAGCCAATCATAGCGGTGTGGGTGGAGCCTGTGGAGGGACAGAGGGTGAAGCGGAGGAGACGATTGGCTCTGCTCAGCGCTAAGCAACAGCTGGTGTTCAACAGCAGCAGGACCACGGTGAGGGAGGGGCAGTAACTGTAGGAACCACGTCTTACTGGAATCGTGTCTGATTGTAACTGTAGGAACCGTGTCTGTAACTGTAGGAACCGCGTCTGACTGTAACTGTAGGAAGCGTGTCTGACTGTAACTATGTCTGACTGTAACTGTAGGAACCGTGTCTGTAACTGTAGGAACCGCGTCTGACTGTAACTGTAGGAACCGTGTCTGACTGTAACTATGTCTGACTGTAACTGTAGGAACCGTGTCTGACTGTAACTGTGTCTGACTGTAACTGTAGGAACCGTGTCTGACTGTAACTATGTCTGACTGTAACTGTAGGAACCGTGTCTGTAACTGTAGGAACCGCGTCTGACTGTAACTGTAGGAACCGTGTCTGACTGTAACTGTGTCTGACTGTAACTGTAGGAACCGTGTCTGACTGTAACTGTGTCTGACTGTAACTGTAGGAACCGTGTCTGACTGTAACTGTAGGAACCGTGTCTGACTGTAACTGTGTCTGACTGTAACTGTAGGAACCGTGTCTGACTGTAACTGTGTCTGACTGTAACTGTAGGAAGCGTGTCTGACTGTAACTATGTCTGACTGTAACTGTAGGAACCGTGTCTGACTGTAACTGTGTCTGACTGTAACTGTAGGAACCGTGTCTGACTGTAACTGTAGGAACCGTGTCTGACTGTGTCTGACTGTAACTGTAGGAACCGTGTCTGACTGTAACTGTAGGAACCGTGTCTGACTGTAACTATGTCTGACTGTAACTGTAGGAACCGTGTCTGACTGTAACTGTGTCTGACTGTAACTGTAGGAACCGTGTCTGACTGTAACCGTAGGAACCGTGTCCGACTGTAACTGTAGGAACCGTGTCCGACTGTAACTGTAGGAACCGTGTCCGACTGTAACCGTGTCTGACTGTAACTGTAGGAACCGTTTCGGACTGTAACTGTAGGAACCGTGTCCGACTGTAACCTTAGGAACCGTTTCGGACTGTAACTGTAGGAACCGTGTCCGACTGTAACCTTAGGAACCGTTTCGGACTGTAACTGTAGGAACCGTGTCCGAATGTAACCGTAGGAACCGTGTCCGAATGTAACCGTAGGAACCGTGTCCGAATGTAACCGTAGGAACCGTGTCCGACTGTAACCGTAGGAACCGTGTCCGACTGTAACCGTAGGAACCGTGTCTGACTGTAACCGTAGGAACTGAGCGGGTGGAGAACCTTCCGGTTGTGGCTCAAAGTGAAAAACATACTAACTACAAGCTAGAGTTACAGGTGATATGTTGTAGACATATCGTTGTCATAGAAACGATCAGAGAGCGCTGGGACGGATCTGATGTCCTTTTGTCTCAATAATGACAGACTATGTCTCTCACCTGTCTTTCTCTCAACTGTCTGTCTCTCAGGTGTCGGAGCCCTGCTCTGTGCTGTCGTCCTCTCAGATGACCTGTCTCACCCCCAGAGTGTCCCCAGAGGTCAAAGTGAAGGGAGTCTGGTTCCAGCTGGACAACGTCAGGGTCCACTTTGAGACCATCAAGGTACCTGTCTGTCTGACACCTGTCTGTCTCTCACCTGTCTGTCTCTCACATGTCTGTCTCCCACCTGTCTGTCTCTCACCTGTCTCTCTCTCACCTGTCTCTCTCTCACCTGTCTCTCTCTCACCTGTCTCTCTCTCACCTGTCTATCTCTCACCTGTCTCTCACATGTCTGTCTCCCACCTGTCTGTCTCTTACCTGTCTGTCTCTCACCTGTCTCTCTCTCACCTGTCTCTCTCTCACCTGTCTCTCACCTGTCTGTCTCTCACCTGTCTCTCTCTCACCTGCCTGTCTCTCACCTGTCTGTCTCTTACCTGTCTCTCTCTCACCTGTCTCTCACCTGTCTCTCTCTCACCTGTCTCTCACCTGTCTGTCTCTCACCTGTCTCTCTCTCACCTGTCTGTCTCTCACCTGTCTGTCTCTTACCTGTCTGTCTCTCACCTGCCTGTCTCTCACCTGTCTGTCTCTCACCTGTCTCTCTCTCACCTGCCTATCTCTCACCTGTCTCTCACCTGTCTGTCTCTCACCTGTCTGTCTCTCACCTGTCTCTCTCTCACCTGTCTCTCACCTGTCTGTCTCTCACCTGTCTCCCACCTGTCTGTCTCTCACCTGTCTGTCTCTCACCTGTCTGTCTCTCACCTGTCTCTCTCTCACCTGTCTCTCACCTGTCTGTCTCTCACCTGTCTCTCACCTGTCTGTCTCTCACCTGTCTCTCTCACCTGTCTCTCTCTCACCTGTCTCTCACCTGTCTGTCTCTCAGGGGCAGAGCTTCAGGTATTACCCGGACCCGGAGTTCTTCCCTCTGAACAGAGAGGCCCCTGACGTCCCGTACCGCTTCAAACCGGGGGGGGTGATCGCCGTGGAGGTGAGCTATTATCTCGTTAACTAATTAACTCAGTAATGACTTGATTGATGTATTCATCACTGCATTAACATGTCCCCCCCCCAGGGCCAGGACCTGACCCGGGCCATCTCCAGACAGGAAGTGAGGGCTCAGCTGGGGGATCAGGAGTGTGAGGTGAAGACCCTGGATAACACTCACCTGTACTGCGAGCCCCCCGAGAGCCAGCCGGGGGGGGGCGGGGGCCTGCCCAGCCTCAAGGTACTGACACTACACTACACTTTTATAATACAGACCATAATACCAGACTATAACAACGTGCCACCCCCAGGTGCTGATGGGGAACCTGCAGGTGGACCTGGGTTCGGTGCAGTACGACAGCAACGGCCTGTCTGTCGTCCCATTGGCTGCTCAGATTAGTCTGGGGGCGGGAGCAGCCGTCATCATCCTATCAGTGCTCGTCATCATCCTGATGTACAGGTAAGGCAAAGGTGCTGTTTCACTCTCTCCTTCATTCTGTAGAACAACACATATATATATTAATGTGTGTGTGTGTGTGTGTGTGTGTGTGTGTGTGTGTGTGTGTGTGTGTGTGTGTGTGTGTGTGTGTGTGTGTGTGTGTGTGTGTGTGTGTGTGTGTTCAGGAGGAAGAGTAAACAGGCGCTCAGAGATTACAAGAAGGTTCTGCTGCAGTTAGAGACTCTGGAGATCAACGTTGGAGACCAGTGTCGAAAAGAGTTCACAGGTACACACACACACACACACACACACACACACACACACACACACACACACACACACACACACACACACACACACACACACACACACGCACACACACACACACACACGCACACACACACACACACACCACACACACACTCTCACTGTGTAATTGTGTGTTCAGACCTGATGACGGAGATGATGGACCTCAGCAGTGATGTGGGGGGGCCGGGCCCCCCCCTGCTGGACTACAAGACGTATGCAGAGCGGATCTTCTTCCCCGGCCAGCAGGGGGCGCCGTTCAGCCGCCAGCTGGACCTGCCGGAGCACCGCCGCGTCACCGTGGAGACGGGCCTGCAGAACCTGAGCCTGCTGCTCAACAACCGGCTGTTCCTCACCAGGGTGGGGTCTCTGTTTACTATAAATACTGTCTCTATACGTGGGGGGGTCTCTGTTTACTATAAATACTGTCTCTATACGTGGGGGGGTCTCTGTTTACTATAAATACTGTCTCTATACGTGGGGGGGGGTCTCTGTTTACTATAAATACTGTCTCTATACATGGAGGGGGTCTCTGTTTACTATAAATACTGTCTCTATACGTGGGGGGGGGGTCTCCGTTTACAATAAATACTGTCTCTACACGTGGGGGGGGGTCTCTGTTTACTATAAATACTGTCTCTATATGTGGGCGGGGGTCTCCGTTTACAATAAATACTGTCTCTATACGTGGGGGGGGTCTCCGTTTACTATAAATACTGTCTCTATACATGGGTGGGGTCTCTGTTTATTATAAATACTGTCTCTATACGTGTTGTAAATGTATTCGTTCAGTTGTTGAGGATGGCGCTGTCTCCGGTTGTTTAATATAATATAAAGAGTGTATGTTGTCCCCGGTGCAGTTCATCCACACTCTGGAGGCGCAGCAGGGCTTCTCTCAGAGGGACCGGGGCTACGTGGCCAGCCTTCTGACCGTCGCTCTGCACGACAAGCTGGAGTACTTCACCGAGGTGATGAAGGGCCTCCTGCAGGACCTGGTGCAGCAGTACGTGGCCAAGAACCCCAAACTCATGCTGCGCCGGTACGTAAACAAACACACCCAAACTCATGCTGCGCTGCGCCGGTACGTAAACAAACACACCCCAACTCATGCTGCGCCGGTACGTAAACAAACACACCCCAACTCATGCTGCGCCGGTACGTAAACAAACACACCCCAACTCATGCTGCGCCGGTACGTAAACAAACACACCCCAACTCATGCTGCGCCGGTACGTAAACAAACACACCTGCACGTGGGGGGGTCTCTGTTTAGCCTCAAAGGGCGGAGCAGCGAGCCCCCCAACATTTTGTTATTGTTATTGTTATTGTTTATTTTATTGTGATTGTAGTAATGTGTAGTTATTACATGTACAGCACTTTGGCTCGACCAAAAATCACTTTGTGCTTTATAAAACTTGATTTGATTTAGATTTGATTTGAACGTCCCCCCAACACGGCCCCCAGACCCCACGCAGCATTCTCCTCTGTTTGTCATTGCTGGGGTCATTTCCTGGTTGCTAACAAACGCCATTGTAAAACATAAACACTGATGTTCCGCTGTAACGGTGGTGGACTCATCAGAACAGAGTGGGCGAGCTGACCAATCAGAGCACAGTGGGCTCACAGGGAGGGGGGGGGGCAGGAGCTCCAACAAGCCGTTTAGGACAGAGAGTGAATACACAGACTATACAGAGATGCTGTATGAGAAACCAATGAGAGTTTGGAACATTGAACAATGTACATCTATTCTAGTAGACCTCAACTATGGAACTATGATCAGTAGAAATGGCCGTGAGTCATGGGACCTTTAAGTTAGGGTTTGATGGTTAAAACGTTTTAAAACATACTGAATATAAACAGTGTCTGTCTGTCTGTCTGTCTGTCTGTCTGTCTGTCTGTCTGTCTGTCTGTCTGTCTGTCTGTCTGTCTGTCTGTCTGTCTGTCTGTCTGTCTGTCTGTCTGTCTGTCTGTCTGTCTCTCTCACTGTCTGTCTGTCTGTCTGTCTGTCTGTCTGTCTGTCTGTCTGTCTGTCTCTCTCACTGTCTGTCTGACTGTCTGTCTGTCTGTCTGTCTCTCTCACTGTCTGTCTGACTGTCTGACTGTCTGTCTGTCTGTCTGTCTGTCTCTCTCACTGTCTGTCTGTCTGACTGTCTGTCTGTCTGTCTGTCTGTCTGTCTGTCTCTCTGTCTGTCTGACTGTCTGTCTGTCTGTCTGTCTCTCTCACTGTCTGTCTGACTGTCTGTCTGTCTGTCTGTCTCACTGTCTGTCTGACTGTCTGTCTGTCTGTCTGTCTGTCTGTCTGTCTGTCTCTCTCACTGTCTGTCTGACTGTCTGTCTGTCTGTCTGTCTCTCTCACTGTCTGTCTGACTGTCTGACTGTCTGTCTGTCTGACTGTCTGTCTGTCTCTCTGTCTGTCTGACTGTCTGTCTGTCTGTCTGTCTCTCTCACTGTCTGTCTGACTGTCTGTCTGTCTGTCTGTCTCTCTCACTGTCTGACTGTCTGTCTGTCTGTCTGTCTGTCTGTCTGTCTCTGTCTGTCTCTCTCTCTGTCTGTCTGTCTGTCTGTCTGTCTGTCTGTCTGTCTGTCTCTCTCACTGTCTGTCTGACTGTCTGTCTGTCTGTCTGTCTCTCTCACTGTCTGTCTGTCTCTCTGTCTGACTGTCTGACTGTCTGACTGTCTGACTGTCTGACTGTCTGACTGTCTGTCTGTCTGTCTATCTCTCTCTCTCTCTATGTGTCTGTCTGTATGTCTGTCTCTCTGACTGTCTGTCTGTCTGTCTGTCTGACTGTCTGTCTGACTGTCTGTATGTCTGTCTGTCTCTCTGACTGTCTGTCTGACTGTCTGTCTGCCTGTCTGTCTGTTTCAGGACGGAGACGGTTGTGGAGAAGATGTTGACCAACTGGATGTCTATCTGCCTCTACTCCTTCCTCAAGGTAAACCTGTCTGTCTGCCTGTCTGTCTGTATAATGACCTTTCTGTCTGTACACTGACCTGTCTGTCTGTCACCTGTCTGTGCAGGAGGTGGGGGGGGGAGCCTCTCTACATGCTGTACAGAGCCATAAAGTACCAGGTGGACAAAGGTCCCGTGGACTCAGTGACGGGGAAAGCTAAACGCACTCTGAACGACAGCCACCTGCTGAGAGAGGACATCGAGTACTGCTCCATGGTGACACACACACATCTTAAAGGGGACCTATCATGCAAAATGCACTTTTGTACGTCTTTTCTACATGAATATGTGTCCCCGGTGTTCCAGGGAACTCACCAAGTGTCAGAAAACACAACCCTCTCTATTTTCCTCCATACCCAAATCTCTAAAAAAGGGGCTGCAACGGATCTGATCAAAACTGATCCAGATTTGAACACTGTCCTGACGTCAGGACGGTGGCGCTACGGCTATTGGGCCAACTCCACCAATCAGGAGGAGACAGCCACGGCCATTGCCGTTCGAAAGCGCTGGAGACGCTGTAGTACATATGCCAGGCCTGTAAGTGGCGCTGTAGTCTGCCACAAAAGCAGCGAAGAAGACTTCCCGCCCATAGTTACCATGGTTACCCTTCTGTTTATTCTCCGCTGTGGCTTTCTTTCTCCCTCCCCGAGGCAAGCGTTTGCTCCCGCTGCTTTAATTCAATGCAATCCCTCCCCGTCGAGGCAAGCACTGTAACTCTCTCCGGTTAGTCCACCAGCAGATGACAAACACCCACCTCTCCGCCTCTTCCAAGGAACGAGGGGACCGTGCGGCAGAGTTTCAGTTTCAGTTTCTTTCACCGGTCAAGATGTCCGTTAAAGTTTAGATCTAACAAAATTAGAAAAGTGCCGGTCAAAGGTCTTCTTTGTTATTTATTAAGCTTTAAAACAAATGAATAACGACTCTATATAATAAAACACGGAGGACGGAGATCTCTTTTTCTCCCCCTCTTCTGACAGCCCAGCAGCTGATCAGAGCACGTCTCCCCTCTCCTGCAGGGGGGCGTGGTCAGCAGAATCAGACCCGTAGACAGCAAACAGCACATAGAGCGAAATGAGGCATGGCTAAAATGCATGATCTGTTTGGTATTTTGAAAACAGAAACGTATAAATATACCTTATATAGGTATGGCCCTGCAATATATCATTTACATATAGCATGATAGGTCCATTTTAAAGCAGGAGAGTTTGTTTCGTTCCAATCCAAGAGAGTCCACACTTTTAGGACGTTTCCACTTTCAATTATTTCCCTCTGGTTTTAACTTCTATGATATAATCACAAGTCACTTCCTTTTGAAATGTCTTTCTTCTAACCCTGCCAGCAGTCCCTGGTCACAGGTTCTGCTGAAGTGATTACCCCTTAAACTCCTGTCAGTTCACAGAGTGCTCTGAAGTGTAAACCTGTCTCTCTCTCTCCTGTCTCTCTCTCTCAGACTCTGACAGTGCTGGTGAAGAACGGCCTGGAGGTTCAGCCGAGTCCCGTTAGAGTGTTAGACACAGACACCATCACACAGGTACCTGTCTGTCTGTCTGTTTGTCTGTCTGTCTGTCTGTCTCTCTCTCACTCTCACCTGTCTCTCTCTCACCTGTCTCTCTGTCACCTGTCTCTCTCTCACCTGTCTCTCTGTCACCTGTCTCTCTCTCTCTCACCTGTCTCTCTCTCACCTGTCTCTCTCTCACCTGTGTCTCTCTCACCTGTCTCTCTCTCACCTGTGTCTCTCTCACCTGTCTCTCTCTCACCTGTGTCTCTCTCACCTGTCTGTCTCTCACCTGTCTCTCTGCAGGTGAAGGATAAGATCCTGGATCAGGTCTACAGAGGAGCTCCGTTCTCTCAGAGACCGTCAGCAGACAGTCTGGACCTGGGTACGCTCACACACACCTGTCTCACCTGTCTCACCTGTCTCACCTGTCTCACCTGTCTCACCCGTCTCACCCCTCTCACCCGTCTCACACCTCTATTCATTGACAGAGTGGCGTTCTGGGCAGGCGGGTCACCTGACTCTCTCAGATGATGATGTCACTGCGGTGGTTCAGGGCCGCTGGAAACGAGTTAACACTCTGCAGCACTACAAGGTAAACCGACCAATCACAGCATGGCTCTAACTGACCAATCACAGCGCGGCTCTAACCCACCAATCACAGAGCGGCTCTAACCCACCAATCACAGAGCGGCTCTAACCCACCAATCACAGAGCGGCTCTAACCCACCAATCACAGAGCGGCTCTAACCCACCAATCACAGAGCGGCTCTAACCCACCAATCACAGAGCGGCTCTAACCCACCAATCACAGCGCGGCTCCAACCCACCAATCACAGAGCGGCTCTAACCCACCAATCACAGCGCGGCTCCAACCCACCAATCACAGCGCGGCTCCAACCCACCAATCACAGAGCGGCTCTAACCCACCAATCACAGCGCGGCTCCAACCCACCAATCACAGACTGCAGTGGTGCAGAGGTCCTGCAGAACACAGAGAGGTTCTCCTCAGGTAAGGGTTCTGTTCCTCAGTCACTGAAACATGATCTGTGATTCTTCAGGTTCCTGACGGAGCTACCGTGGCTCTGATCCCCCGCTCCGTGAGCCCAGCTGGAGTCCATCAGGTGTTCCAGACCGGAGAGAGTAAGAACACCTAGAACACGCAGAACCACATCTCAAACACAAACAGAACCACATCTCCAACACACAGAACCACATCTACGACACACACAGAACCACATCTCCAACACACGCAGAACCACATCTCAAACACAAACAGAACCACATCTCCAACACACAGAACCACATCTACGACACACACAGAACCACATCTCCAACACACACAGAACCACATCTCCAACACACAGAACCACATCTCCAACACACAGAGCCACATCTACGACACACACAGAACCACATCTACGACACACACAGAACCACATCTACAACACACACAGAACCACATCTACAACACACACAGAACCACATCTCCAACACACACAGAAACACATCTACAACACACACAGAAACACATCTCCAACACACACAGAACCACATCTCCAACACACACAGAACCACATCTCCAACACACACAGAACCACATCTACAACACACACAGAAACACATCTACAACACACAGAACCACATCTACGACACACACAGAACCACATCTACAACACACACAGAACCACATCTCCAACACACAGAGCCACATCTACGACACACACAGAACCACATCTACAACACACACAGAACCACATCTACAACACACAGAACCACATCTACAGAACACAGAACCACATATCCAACACACACAGAACCACATCTACAGAACACAGAACCACAAACACATGTTCTGTTACCTGTACGAGGGTTATGGTTCTAGATGTTATGTTCTGTTGCCTGTACGAGGGTTCTGGTTCTAGATGTTATTGTTCTGTTGCCTGTACGAGGGTTCTGGTTCTAGATGTTATTGTTCTGTTGCCTGTACGAGGGTTATGGTTCTAGATGTTATTGTTCTGTTACCTGTACAAGGGTTCTGGTTCTAAATGTTATTGTTCTGTTGCCTGTACAAGGGTTATGGTTCTAGATGTTGTGTTCTGTTGCCTGTACGAGGGTTCTGGTTCTAGATGTTATGTTCTGTTGCCTGTACAAGGTTTATGGTTCTAGATGTTATGTTATGTTGCCTGTACGAGGGTTATGGTTCTAGATGTTATTGTTCTGTTACCTGTACAAGGGTTCTGGTTCTAGATGTTATTGTTCTGTAGCCTGTACAAGGGTTATGGTTCTAGATGTTATGTTCTGTTGCCTGTACAAGGGTTCTGGTTCTAGATGTTATGTTCTGTTGCCTGCACGAGGGTTATGGTTCTAGATGTTATTGTTCTGTTGCGTGCACGAGGGTTCTGGTTCTAGATGTTATTGTTCTGTAGCCTGTACAAGGGTTATGGTTCTAGATGTTATGTTCTGTTGCCTGTACAAGGGTTCTGGTTCTAGATGTTATGTTCTGTTGCCTGCACGAGGGTTATGGTTCTAGATGTTATTGTTCTGTTGCCTGCACGAGGGTTATGGTTCTAGATGTTATTGTTCTGTTACCTGTACAAGGGTTCTGGTTCTAGATGTTATGTTCTGTTGCCTGTACGAGGGTTCTGGTTCTAGATGTTGTGTTCTGTTGCCTGTACGAGGGTTCTGGTTCTAGATGTTATGTTCTGTTGCCTGTACGAGGTTTATGGTTCTAGATGTTATGTTCTGTTGCCTGTACAAGGTTTATGGTTCTAGATGTTATTGTTCTGTTGCCTGTACGAGGGTTCTGGTTCTAGATGTTATTGTTCTGTTGCCTGTACAAGGATTATGGTTCTAGATGTTGTGTTCTGTTGCCTGTACGAGGGTTCTGGTTCTAGATGTTGTGTTCTGTTGCCTGTACGAGGGTTCTGGTTATAGATGTTATGTTCTGTTGCCTGTACAAGGTTTATGGTTCTAGATGTTATTGTTCTGTTGCCTGTACGAGGGTTCTGGTTCTAGATGTTGTGTTCTGTTGCCTGTACGAGGGTTCTGGTTCTAGATGTTATGTTCTGTTGCCTGTACAAGGTTTATGGTTCTAGATGTTATTGTTCTGTTGCCTGTACGAGGGTTCTGGTTCTAGATGTTATTGTTCTGTAGCCTGTACGAGGGTTATGGTTCTAGATGTTATTGTTCTGTTACCTGTACGAGGGTTCTGGTTCTAGATGTTATGTTCTGTTGCCTGTACGAGGGTTCTGGTTCTAGATGTTATGTTCTGTTGCCTGTACGAGGGTTATGGTTCTAGATGTTATGTTCTGTTGCCTGTACGAGGGTTATGGTTCTAGATGTTATGTTCTGTTGCCTGTACGAGGGTTATGGTTCTAGATGTTATGTTCTGTTGCCTACAGAAACCCCCATGCTGGAGGGCGAGGAGGACGAGGGGCTGCGGCTCTGGCACCTGGTGAAGAGCAGCGAGGATCCAGAGATCCCAAAACACCGGAAGAGCAGCATGAGGGAGAGAGAGAGAGCCAAGGCCATACCTGAGATCTACCTGACCCGCCTGCTGTCCATGAAGGTAACACACCTGAGTTAACCTGTCCATGAAGGTAACACACCTGAGTTAACCTGTCCATGAAGGTAACACACCTGAGTTAACCTGTCCATGAAGGTAACACACCTGAGTTAACCTGTCCATGAAGGTAACACACCTGAGTTAACCTGTCCATGAAGGTAACACACCTGAGTTAACTGGTCCATGAAGGTAACACACCTGAGTTAACCGGTCCATGAAGGTAACACACCTGAGTTAAC
>NW_022987750.1:20000-140000 GCF_902827165.1 Trematomus bernacchii
ACAGGCTCAAAGTGGTCGAGGACAGCAGGGCACAGAGAGGGATAGAGGCTCAAAGTGGTCGAGGACAGCGGGGCACAGAGAGGGATACAGACTCAAAGTGGTCGAGGACAGCAGGGCACAGAGAGGGGTACAGGCTCAAAGTGGTCGAGGAAAGCAGGGCACAGAGAGGGATAGAGGCTCAAAGTGGTCGAGGACAGCAGGGCACAGAGAGGGATAGAGGCTCAAAGTGGTCGAGGACAGCGGGGCACAGAGAGGGATACAGGCTCAAAGTGGTCGAGGACAGCAGGGCACAGAGAGGGATACAGACTCAAAGTGGTCGAGGACAGCAGGGCACAGAGAGGGATACAGGCTCAAAGTGGTCGAGGACAGCAGGGCACAGAGAGGGATACAGGCTCAAAGTGGTCGAGGACAGCAGGGCACAGAGAGGGATACAGGCTCAAAGTGGTCGAGGACAGCAGGGCTCAGAGAGGGATACAGGCTCAGAGTGGTCGAGGACAGCGGGGCACAGAGAGGGATACAGGCTCAAAGTGGTCGAGGACAGCGGGGCACAGAGAGGGATACAGGCTCAAAGTGGTCGAGGACAGCAGGGCACAGAGAGGGATACAGCCTCAAAGTGGTCGAGGACAGCGGGGCACAGAGAGGGATACAGGCTCAAAGTGGTCGAGGACAGCGGGGCACAGAGAGGGATACAGCCTCAAAGTGGTCGAGGACAGCAGGGCACAGAGAGGGGTACAGGCTCAAAGTGGTCGAGGACAGCGGGGCTCAGAGAGGGATCCAGGCTCAAAGTGGTCGAGGACAGCAGGGCACAGAGAGGGGTACAGGCTCAAAGTGGTCGAGGACAGCAGGGCACAGAGAGGGGTACAGGCTCTGAGTGGTCGAGGACAGCAGGGCACAGAGAGGGAGCAGGATCTGGGGTAGCACTAGTGTGGGCTAGCCTAAGAGCAGATACTTTTTCAATAACAAATGTAAGAAACTTATCACAGAGAGTAGTCGATGGGACAATAGAAGAAACATCACAGGGATTCATGAGCGAGTTGAGGACATTAAAAAGAACCTGAGGTTTATGGCTGTTTTTGGAGATGAACAGAGAAATGTGCTCTGTTTTGGCTGCTTTGACTGCCGTCTGGTCAGAAAGGCAAGCACCAAGGATTTCTAGGGAGACATGGAGTTTATCCTTTTTCCATTTTCTCTCTGCACGCCTGCAAGCGCGTCTGAGAGCACGAGTAATAAGTAATAAGTTTCACTTTCCTTTTTTATTTCAATTCCAACTTTGGTCATGAAGAATATGTTTCTCTGTTGTCCCCGTTCATAAAGCATAACAGCATCAGAGCACGGTGCAGAGTCTCTAGATGAGTTTACAGTAGTCCCTCGTTCTTATTAAACATCCATGTTGTAGTCCGCTGTATAGAAAACTGTAGTTTCCATAGTTTCCCCACAGCAGCAGGCGCACATTCATGACGTCCGCTGGCGCATCATAAACACGTCGGATAGTGGAAGTGCAGTCGATTCTCTAAAGTACCGCAGTCTCTTCTCCTAAGTCCTTTTGAATTCTCCTATCCACTATCCCTTCACCCCGTGACCTTTCACTCAGAGGTCAAGGAATAGACGATAGGGTTAGAACTTAGGAGCTGATTTTTGGACTATTCGACCGCAACCCTGGTTTGCCTGTCTGTCTGTCATGTGACCTCATTCTGACTTTCTGTCCAATCAGGACTCTCCTGTGAACAAGCTGCTGTACGCCAGAGAGATCCCCCGATACAAGCAGCTGGTGGAGAGGTGAGAGCTCCAGGGCTATGGACTATGGAGTATCATTTCAATGTGAAGGGACATGCTATAATGACTGTGTGTGTGTGTGTGTGTGTGTGTGTGTGTGTGTGTGTGTGTGTGTGTGTGTGTGTGTGTGTGTGTGTGTGTGTGTGTGTGTGTGTCTGTGTCTGTGTCTGTGTCTGTGTGTGTGTGTGTGTGTGTGTGTGTGTGTCTGTGTCTGTGTCTGTCTGTGTCTGTGTGTGTGTGTGTGTGTGTGTGTGTGTGTGTGTGTGTGTGTGTGTGTAGGTATTACAGTGATATCCACAGCTCAGCCTCAGGGTGTTATCAGGAGATGAACTCCACTCTGACTGAACTCTCCGGGGTAAGAAACTCAACATGTTACTGAGTACAAATACTCGTGATACACTTCTTGATAATATAAAGATTCATGCAGTAAATGAATAAGTATATTCAAGTTTATTCAATGTATATTCTGAATACTGAAATAATCACATCTGTTTCTACATTTCAGCAAAGCTTTGCCTCAGAGATGAACACTCTTGTTGCTCTTCATGAACTCTACAAGTATATCAACAAATATTACGACCAGGTAACACACTGTCTCTCTCACCTGTCTCTCTCTCACCTGTCTGTCTCTCACCTGTCTGTCTCTCACCTGTCTGTCTCTCACCTGTCTGTCTCTCACCTGTCTGTCTCTCACCTGTCTGTCTCTCACCTGTCTGTCTCTCACCTGTCTGTCTCTCACCTGTCTCTCTCTCACCTGTCTGTCTCTCACCTGTCTGTCTCTCACCTGTCTGTCTCTCACCTGTCTGTCTCTCACCTGTCTGTCTCTCACCTGTCTGTCTCTCACCTGTCTGTCTCACCTGTCTGTCTCTCACCTGTCTCTCTCTCACCTGTCTGTCTCTCACCTGTCTCTCTCACCTGTCTGTCTCTCACCTGTCTCTCTCTCACCTGTCTCTCTCTCACCTGTATCTCTCTCACCTGTCTCTCTCTCACCTGTCTGTCTCTCACCTGTCTCTCTCTCACCTGTCTGTCTCTCACCTGTCTGTCTCTCACCTGTCTCTCTCTCACCTGTCTCTCTCTCACCTGTCTGTCTCTCACCTGTCTGTCTCTCACCTGTCTCTCTCTCACCTGTCTGTCTCTCACCTGTCTGTCTCTCACCTGTCTGTCTCTCACCTGTCTCTCTCTCTTACCTGTCTCTCACCTGTCTCTCTCTCACCTGTCTCTCTCTCACCTGTCTCTCTCTCACCTGTCTGTCTCTCACCTGTCTGTCTCTCACCTGTCTCTCTCTCACCTGTCTCTCTCTCACCTGTCTGTCTCTCACCTGTCTCTCTCACCTGTCTGTCTCTCACCTGTCTCTCTCTTACCTGTCTCTCACCTGTCTCTCTCTCACCTGTCTCTCTCTCACCTGTCTCTCCTCACCTGTCTCTCTCTCACCGGTCTCTCTCTCACCTGTCTCTCTCTCACCTGTCTCTCTCTCACCTGTCTCTCCTCACCTGTCTCTCCTCACCTGTCTCTCTCTCACCTGTCTCTCTCTCACCTGTCTCCCCTCACCTGTCTCTCTCTCACCTGTCTCTCTCTCACCTGTCTCTCTCTCACCTGTCTCTCTCTCACCTGTCTCTCCTCACCTGTCTCTCTCTCACCTGTCTCTCCTCACCTGTCTCTCTCTCACCTGTATCTCTGTCAACTGTCTCTCTCTTACCTGTCTCCCCTCACCTGTCTCTCTCTCACCTGTCTCTCTCTCACCTGTCTCTCCTCACCTGTCTCTCTCTCACCTGTCTCTCTCTCACCTGTCTCTCTCTCACCTGTCTCCCCTCACCTGTCTCTCTCTCACCTGTCTCTCTCTCACCTGTCTCTCTCTCACCTGTCTCTCTCTCACCTGTCTCTCCTCACCTGTCTCTCTCTCACCTGTCTCTCCTCACCTGTCTCTCTCTCACCTGTATCTCTGTCAACTGTCTCTCTCTTACCTGTCTCCCCTCACCTGTCTCTCTCTCACCTGTCTCTCTCTCACCTGTCTCTCCTCACCTGTCTCTCTCTCACCGGTCTCTCTCTCACCTGTCTCTCTCTCACCTGTCTCTCTCTCACCTGTCTCTCCTCACCTGTCTCTCTCTCACCTGTCTCTCTCTCACCTGTCTCTCCTCACCTGTCTCTCTCTCACCTGTCTCTCTCTCACCTGTCTCTCCTCACCTGTCTCTCTCTCACCTGTCTCTCTCTTACCTGTCTCCCCTCACCTGTCTCTCTCTCACCTGTCTCTCCTCACCTGTCTCTCTCTCACCTGTCTGTCTCTCACCTGTCTCTCTCTCACCTGTCTCTCTCTCACCTGTCTCTCTCTCACCTGTCTCTCCTCACCTGTCTCTCTCTCACCTGTCTGTCAGATCATCCTGTCTCTGGAGGAGGACGCCTCAGGTCAGAAGATGCAGTTGGCCTATCGGCTGCAGCAGGTCGCCGCCCTGGTGGAGAACAAGGTCACTGACCTCTGATGACCTCTGATGACCTCTGATGACCTCTGACCCTTGCTGAGGAAGAAGAGGACGAAGAGACACAAACTCTGTTAACACTGTGTCTTCCTGTGTGTGTGTGTGTGCGTGTGTGTGTGTGTGTGTGTGTGTGTGTGTGTGTGTGTGTGTGTGAGAGAGAGAGAGAGAGAGTTTTTATAGTCACTCTCAGGAGATCCAGTTTTTGCAGCAGCATTCGAACCAAACCTGAATTGACAATCCACCAATCAGAGAGCACCGCCTGCTGCCTTCACTACGTTACCCAGAGTCCTCTGCTCTGTGGGGACTCACTAAGCACACTTTGTAGTTTTTATAATCGACCTGCTGATCTCTGACATGCTGGGTGTTTTTTATACTACTGAAGCCAGCAATAACAGAACCAGAACCACTAACCTGATCCAGAACCATCTACCTGGTCCAGAACCATCTACCTGATCCAGAACCATCTACCTGGTCCAGAACCACTAACCTGATCCAGAACCATCAACCTGATCCAGAACCATCAACCTGATCCAGAACCATCAACCTGGTCCAGAACCACTAACCTGATCCAGAACCATCAACCTGATCCAGAACCATCAACCTGATCCAGAACCATCAACCTGGTCCAGAACCACTAACCTGATCCAGAACCATCAACCTGATCCAGAACCATCAACCTGATCCAGAACCATCTACCTGGTCCAGAACCATCTACCTGGTCCAGAACCACTAACCTGATCCAGAACCATCAACCTGGTCCAGAACCACTAACCTGATCCAGAACCATCAACCTGATCCAGAACCATCAACCTGGTCCAGAACCATCAACCTGGTCCAGAACCACTAACCTGATCCAGAACCATCAACCTGATCCAGAACCATCAACCTGATCCAGAACCATCTACCTGGTCCAGAACCATCTACCTGGTCCAGAACCACTAACCTGATCCAGAACCATCAACCTGGTCCAGAACCACTAACCTGATCCAGAACCATCAACCTGATCCAGAACCATCTACCTGGTCCAGAACCATCTACCTGGTCCAGAACCCCCTCCAGTCTTCCTCTGCTCTCAGGTTTACTTGGTGTGGACTGTGACCACATGAAGCACTTCCTGTTCCCTGGTCTGTGACCACATGAAGCACTTCCTGTTCCCAGGACTGTGACCACATGAAGCACTTCCTGTTCCCTGGTCTGTGACCACATGAAGCACTTCCTGTTCCCAGGACTGTGACCACATGAAGCACTTCCTGTTCCCTGGTCTGTGACCACATGAAGCACTTCCTGTCCCCTGGTCTGTGACCACATGAAGCACTTCCTGTTCCCTGGACTGTGACCACATGAAGCACTTCCTGTTCCCTGGTCTGTGACCACATGAAGCACTTCCTGTTCCCTGGTCTGTGACCACATGAAGCACTTCCTGTTCCCTGGACTGTGACCACATGAAGCACTTCCTGTTCCCTGGACTGTGACCACATGAAGCACTTCCTGTTCCCTGGACTGTGACCACATGAAGCACTTCCTGTGCCCTGGTCTGGAAGTCAATGTATTTTTGCTAACAGGTGTAATGAACAGAAAACAAAGGATGTTAAGACGGTGTTTATAATTGAACCCTCTGCTTTCACCAGCTAGCGATGATGCTAACATGCTAACATGCTAACTCGCCTCAACAACAGATTCTGCACTTTTTACTCTATTAACAAATCAGATTCAGCCTCAGACAGAGACTCCATTTCACTGAAACTAAAAGACAGTAAAACAATCTTGAAACGTGGGGAGTGTGTTCGCGTGTGTGTGCGTGCGTGTGTGTGTGTGTGTGTGTGTGCGTGTGTGTGTGTGTGTGTGTGTGTTAGCTAGTTACTAACTTATTACATGTACATACTGTAAGTCCTATTTATACCTATTTATCCCTGCTGTGCCTTCACTCTGCAGCTAGGTGGCGCTGTCTGTCTCTCATTGTGTGTCCTGTTGCATCATGGGAAGATAAATTCATTGTATTGTTTTACTCATATTGTGAAAGTACAGCTAGCATAGCATTACGCTACAATAACAAACACAATCTAAACGCACCTGATCGAGCTCAGGAAAATCAACGTGAAATAAAAAACTAAAAACTACTGACAGCTAGCTACTGACGGCTAGCTACTGACGGCTAGTTACTGACAATTAGCTACTGACGGCTAGCTACTGACGGCTAGTTACTGACAGTTAGCTACTGAGGGCTAGCTACTGACGGCTAGCTACTGACGGCTAGTTACTGACAGTTAGCTACTGAGGGCTAGCTACTGACGGCTAGCTACTGACGGCTAGTTACTGACAGTTAGCTACTGACGACTAGCTACTGACGGTTAGTTACTGACAGTTAGCTACTGAGGGCTAGCTACTAACGGCTAGCTACTGACGGCTAGCTACTGACGGCTAGTTACTGACAGTTAGCTACTGAGGGCTAGCTACTGACGGCTAGTTACTGACAGTTAGCTACTGAGGGCTAGCTACTGATGGCTAGCTACTGACGGTTAGCTACTGACGGCTAGCTACTGACGGCTAGCTACTGACTGCTAACTACTGACAGTTAGCTACTGACGGCTAGCTACTGACTGCTAGCTACTGACGGCTAGTTACTGACAGTTAGCTACTGATGGTTAGCTACTGATGGTTAGCTACTGACGACTAGCTACTGACGGCCAGCTACTGACAGTTAGCTACTGACAGTTAGCTACTGACGGCTAGCAGCACAATACAACTAGCATCTCTTGAACAGGGTACTCCCTGGACTCTGTGGTACAGGGTACTTCCTGGACGGTTATGGCTAGAAAGGACCCGTCTTGTGTAAAACTCTCGCGAGAGTTTGCAAGTCACGTGGCTGAATGTTTACGTTTGGCAGGCAGCCTTTCAGTTACGATCGTTAACATCAGTGGGCCACAGCAAATGATGGTGAGAAGCTAAACTATCTATTAATTATGTAAATTACAGGGAGTGTGATTGTTGAAATAGGATGTTAGCGGTCTTGCTGTTCAAAGAAGAATGACAACACTGTAGATCACCAACACTATGGTTTATTTTTTATTCACAGGCAAGTCAACGTTGTCGCAGTAAAAGTCCCAAGATGGCTCCTGGTGCAATAAAATGTTCCCTTTCAGTGTTTTACTATTATGTCTGATGTTTCTCTATTAATATTGCTGCTGCATTAATGTGTATGTTGCATGTCACTGCTGTAGATGTGTTTCCGAGCCGCTCCGATTACAACGAGAGTTACAACGAGAACGTGACGTCATATTTACACAAGACGGATCCTTTCTAGCCATAACCTTCCTGGACTCTGTTACAGGGTACTTCCTGGACTCTGGCACAGGGTACTTCCTGGACTCTGTGGTACAGTGAACTTCCTGGACTCTGTTACAGGGTACTTCCTGGACTCTGTTACAGGGTACTTCCTGGACTCTGTTACAGGGTACTTCCTGGACTCTGGTACAGGGTACTTCCTGGACTCTGTTACAGGGTACTTCCTGGACTCTGTGGTACAGGGTACTTCCTGGACTCTGGCACAGGGTACTTCCTGGACTCTGTTACAGGGTACTTCCTGGACTCTGGTACAGGGTACTTCCTGGACTCTGTTACAGGCTACTTCCTGGACTCTGTGGTACAGGGTACTTCCTGGACTCTGGCACAGGGTACTTCCTGGACTCTGTGGTACAGTGAACTTCCTGGACTCTGGTACAGGGTACTTCCTGGACTATGTGGTACAGGGTACTTCCTGGACTCTGGCACAGGGTACTTCCTGGATGCTTTCAGTGTAATGGACTGACCCCGCTCTAAGGCAATATGACAGCCTGTCTGCTGGTCTGAAACAGACGAGGCGTTTTCTGAATGATCTTCCTGCTTTTCTTCTTATAATACCTCTGATATATTTCTGATGGTTATCGCTGTTTAATATCTCCTCTGTGTTCTGCCTTGCGTGTTTTTTGAGCCTGTGTTTGACCCGTAGTTGTAGTACTCCGCATGCGTGTGATGATGAAGAAGATGATGAGGATGATGGAGACCTACTGATCTCTGTACAGTTTTTTAGTCTGGACGTCAAGAAGCCTGTTTGTTACCGAGCGTTTTCTACAAGGGAATAAAGTGTGTGTGTATCAGCAGAGTGTGTATCAGCACAGAGTGTGTATCAGCAGAGTGTGTATCAGCACAGAGTGTGTATCAGCACAGAGTGTGTATCAGCAGAGTGTGTACAGTCTGCTAACAGGTTGCTAACAGGTTGCTAACAGGTTGCTATCCGTGTGTAAATACCTGCAGATCTGAGTCTGAGACGGCAGGAGGCCGAACCGTTTGTAAAAATAAAGTTATAATTTTAACAGTTTTCTGTGGTCATGTGATTTATATATATATTTATATATAACCTATATATAGTATATTTATTCTGAATAAATTAGAGAACATCTTTAAATTATTGTTTGTTATTGTTAAGATATTATAGAATGTATAGATAAAGGTATTATAGTTGTCACGTGCTCCCCTCCTTGTTGTCTTTCTGTCTCCCTGCTGCGCAGGTGCACCTGGGCTGAAGTCGAATAGTCCATTTAGCTTAGGAACCTTCCTAACGGAGAGAAATGACCCGGAAGTCCCTCAGTGGCAGCTATGATAAGTGCCGTTCCAATTCTCTAGATGAAAGGAAAGGAGGTTTCAAACTTCCTTTATAGCCTCCTTTAGCTTAGGAACCACTGGACCTCCCTCACCTAAAGGAGAGGAGAACATGCTGCCCCACAACAGTCGGCCGTTCACGGAAACAACCGATTATGACGGAGAAATGATATCATGAAAGTTACGGTGCTTATTAAGCATTTTAAAACGTATGTGGTAAGTTGCCAAAGTGCTTTGTTTTGAACGTTCATCAGTATTATAATCAAAAAGAGAAATATGAACGTTAGTTTTTTACTGAAATGATCAAATAAAGTCAACATTTCACAGTCTTTACTGAGCTGTGTGGGGTTTGTTCAACTTTGAAAAGATGTTTGAATGGTGATATACACAGTGATAGATGTTAAGGACTAACGTTTATAATAAATACATTTGTATTGATTTTAAGATCTTTTCATACAATCATACGTATTGGGATCATTTGTATTAATGTGGACCGGAGGGAGAGGGTGACGAGCATAAGTTTCACTTTCCTTTTTTATTTCAATTCCAACTTTGGTCATGAAGAATATGTTTCTCTGTTGTCCCCGTTCATAAAGCATAACAGCATCAGAGCACGGTGCAGAGTCTCTAGATGAGTTTACAGTAGTCCCTCGTTCTTATTAAACATCCATGTTGTAGTCCGCTGTATAGAAAACTGTAGTTTCCATAGTTTCCCCACAGCAGCAGGCGCACATTCATGACGTCCGCTGGCGCATCATAAACACGTCGGATAGTGAAAGTGCAGTCGATTCTCTAAAGTACCGCAGTCTCTTCTCCTAAGTCCTTTTGAATTCTCCTATCCACTATCCCTTAACCCCGTGACCTTTCACTCAGAGGTCAAGGGATAGACGATAGGGTTAGACGATAGGAGCTGATTTTTGGGTTATCCGACCGCAACCCTGGTCTGTCCCTGGCTCCGCCCCTGCCCAGGTGCACCTGGTCTGTCCCTGGCTCCGCCCCTGCCCAGGTGCACCTGGTCTGTCCCTGGCTCCGCCCCTGCCCAGGTGCACCTGGTCTGTCCCTGGCTCCGCCCCTGCCCAGGTGCACCTGGTCTGTCCCTGGCTCCGCCTCTGCCCAGGTGCACCTGGTCTGTCCCTGGCTCCGCCCCTGCCCAGGTGCACCTGGTCTGCCCCTGGCTCCGCCCCTGCCCAGGTGCACCTGGTCTGTCCCTGGCTCCGCCCCTGCCCAGGTGCACCTGGTCTGTCCCTGGCTCCGCCTCTGCCCAGGTGCACCTGGTCTGTCCCTGGCTCCGCCCCTGCCCAGGTGCACCTGGTCTGTCCCTGGCTCCGCCTCTGCCCAGGTGCACCTGGTCTGTCCCTGGCTCCGCCCCTGCCCAGGTGTTCCAAATTCCACTCAGTCGTGGATATATAAAGAGAAGCTGGAGGAGAAGGATCTCGCGCCTCTCCTGACGCCGGGAGACCCTCTCCTTTAAAGACCCTTTGTTATGTAGTGGGGTTTGAGCTAAGCCTCTCCTGACGCCGGGAGATCCTCTCCTTTAAAGACCCTTTGTTATGTAGTGGGGTTTGAGCTAAGCCTTTCCTGACGCCGGGAGACCCTCTCCTTTAAAGACCCTTTGTTATGTAGTGGGGTTTGAGCTAAGCCTCTCCTGACGCCGGGAGACCCTCTCCTTTAAAGACCCTTTGTTAGGTAGTGGGGTTTGAGATAAGCCTCTCCTGACGCCGGAAGACCCTCTCCTTTAAAGACCCTTTGTTATGTAGTGGGGTTTGAGATAAATTGTGTATGTTGTGGATGTGTTTATGTTTAGCCTGGAGGACCTGGTAGTCCAGTTTTCGCGGCTTTATTTTGTTCCCATAGGGTTTACGCTTGACTTTTGGTTGGGGGGGGGGGGGGAGCTCTGGGTCCTACGGCCCCTGGTGTGGCTGGCTCGGGCTCCCTCCTTCCTTTTGTTCTTTTTGGCCAGTCCTCCAGACCTTCTTTCCCGTTTGGCCTTTTATAATAAAACGGCTCAATAAGTACTGGTTACTAAGTGCTGGTTACTAAGTGCTGGTTACTAAGTGCTGGTTACTAAGTGCTGGTTACTAAGTGCTGGTTACTAAGTGCTGGTTACTAAGTGCTGGTTACTAGGTACTGGTTACTAAGTGCTGGTTACTAAGTGCTGGTTACTAAGTGCTGGTTACTAAGTGCTGGTTACTAGGTACTGGTTACTAAGTGCTGGTTACTAAGTGCTGGTTACTAAGTGCTGGTTACTAAGTGCTGGTTACTAAGTGCTGGTTACTAAGTGCTGGTTACTAAGTGCTGGTTACTAAGTGCTGGTTACTAGGTACTGGTTACTAAGTGCTGGTTACTAAGTGCTGGTTACTAGGTACTGGTTACAGTACGCAGTATGTAGGTTCAGGTGTTCTTGTGAGGTGGTTTGGGATGCAGTATGTAGGTTCAGGTGTTCTTGTGAGGGGGTTTGGTATGCAGTATGTAGGTTCAGGTGTTCTTGTGAGGGGGTTTGGTATGCAGTATGTAGGTTCCGGTGTTCTTGTGAGGGGGTTTGGTATGCAGTATGTAGGTTCCGGTGTTCTTGTGAGGGGGTTTGGTATGCAGTATGTAGGTTCCGGTGTTCTTGTGAGGGGGTTTGGTATGCAGTATGTAGGTTCCGGTGTTCTTGTGAGGGGGGTTTGGTATGCAGTATGTAGGTTCCGGTGTTCTTGTGAGGGGGTTTGGTATGCAGTATGTAGGTTCAGGTGTTCTTGTGAGGGGGTTTGGTATGCAGTATGTAGGTTCAGGTGTTCTTGTGAGGGGGTTTGGGATGCAGTATGTAGGTTCCGGTGTTCTTGTGAGGGGGTTTGGTATGCAGTATGTAGGTTCCGGTGTTCTTGTGAGGGGGTTTGGGATGCAGTATGTAGGTTCAGGTGTTCTTGTGAGGGGGTTTGGTATGCAGTATGTAGGTTCAGGTGTTCTTGTGAGGGGGTTTGGGATGCAGTATGTAGGTTCCGGTGTTCTTGTGAGGGGGTTTGGTATGCAGTATGTAGGTTCCGGTGTTCTTGTGAGGGGGTTTGGGATGCAGTATGTAGGTTCCGGTGTTCTTGTGAGGGGGTTTGGGATGCAGTATGTAGGTTCAGGTGTTCTTGTGAGGGGATTTGGTATGCAGTATGTAGGTTCCAGTGTTCTTGTGAGGGGGTTTGGTATGCAGTATGTAGGTTCCGGTGTTCTTGTGAGGGGGTTTGGGATGCAGTATGTAGGTTCCGGTGTTCTTGTGAGGGGGTTTGGGATGCAGTATGTAGGTTCCGGTGTTCTTGTGAGGGGGTTTGGGATGCAGTATGTAGGTTCCGGTGTTCTTGTGAGGGGGTTTGGGATGCAGTATGTAGGTTCCGGTGTTCTTGTGAGGGGGTTTGGGATGCAGTATGTAGGTTCAGGTGTTCTTGTGAGGGGGTTTGGGATGCAGTATGTAGGTTCAGGTGTTCTTGTGAGGGGGTTTGGGATGCAGTATGTAGGTTCAGGTGTTCTTGTGAGGGGGTTTGGGATGCAGTATGTAGGTTCAGGTGTTCTTGTGAGGGGGTTTGGGATGCAGTATGTAGGTTCGCCCTTGCATAATATTCACCTTGAGTCAGATCTAGTCACAGGTCCGGTTATTGTCGGGGTTCGGCTATGTTTTCCGATTGAGGGGGTAGATTTGATCTTTGGGAATGATTTAGCCGGTGGCAGAGTGCTCGTTAAGCCAGAGGTGACTGCGGTTCCTGTGGTGGTGTATCCAGATAAACGGGTCCAAGTGTACCCTGATGTATTTTCCGGCTGTGCAGTCACCCGCGCCAAGTCCAAGTGTGGAGTTGAGGTTAGCGATGATGTTGATCTGTTTGACAGTTTTAGGGCTACAGAATTAGACATACCAATCAGTGACCCTCCCCAGGTGGTGGTCCCGTCGAAATATCGCTGTGATATCTTAAGTTTGGCTCATGATCATCAGCTTGCTGGCCACCTTGGGGTTAATAAATCTGTCGCTGCCTGTGTAGTGGCGCTGTCCAGTGCTGAAAGTGACAGACCTGCCACCTTTGAGGCCCAGGTCATTGCGGAGGGGGATGAGGATATTGTTGTTCAATCTAATGCGGTGTTACAGGGGAGGCTGCGAAACTCAGAAATTCTGATGGATATTGAGTCTCGTCTAGCACATTTGCCTGATGTGCAGCGTGCAGACGTAGTTGAACTGATCGTGGAGTGGAGCACCCTGTGTCATACTTCTTCAAGAAATGCAATCGCCACCAGCGGGGGTATTCCACCATCGAAAAGAAGGCACTGACTATGGTCCTGGCTTTAAATCACTTTGAGGTATGTTGCGTGTCTCAGCGCGTGGCACTACAGCGGAGTAGAGGCTGTGGTCGTAACATATGGGGGCTCGTCCAAAGGCTGTCTGTGAAGGTATTATAGTATATATGAAGGTATTATAGTATATATGAAGGTATTATAGTATATATGAAGGTACAGGGCTCGACATTAACGACTGCCCGATGGCCCGAGGCAATCTAGTATTTAGCTCGGGCAATGAAGCCTCACCTGCTGGTTGCCCGATCGGGCAATCTATTATGGCAATTGTGGAGACGTGTCAGTCAGAGTTCCCGTTAGCCGGTAATTACCGGACTATGACCGGTAAAATATGCTGAAGACCGGCAAATCTAAATCTCTCTGGTCAAAATGTCCGGTCAAAATAATTTTGCCTTAGCACAATACCGCATCAGTTGCGCCACTTATGTGACAGACAAGAAGAGTATGTGACAGACAAGAAGAGTACGTGACAGACAAGAAGAGTACGTGACAGACAAGAAGAGTACGTGACAGACAAGAAGAGTACGTGACAGACAAGAAGAGTACGTGACAGACAAGAAGAGTACGTGACAGACAAGAAGAGTACGTGACAGACAAGAAGAGTACGTGACAGACAAGAAGAGTATGTGACAGACAAGAAGAGTACGTGACAGACAAGAAGAGTACGTGACAGACAAGAAGAGTCTGTGACAGACAAGAAGAGTACGTGACAGACAAGAAGAGTCTGTGACAGACAAGAAGAGTATGTGACAGACAAGAAGAGTACGTGACAGACAAGAAGAGTACGTGACAGACAAGAAGAGTCTGTGACAGACAAGAAGAGTACGTGACAGACAAGAAGAGTACGTGACAGACAAGAAGAGTCTGTGACAGACAAGAAGAGTACGTGACAGACAAGAAGAGTACGTGACAGACAAGAAGAGTACGTGACAGACAAGAAGAGTCTGTGACAGACAAGAAGAGTATGTGACAGACAAGAAGAGTACGTGACAGACAAGAAGAGTCTGTGACAGACAAGAAGAGTACGTGACAGACAAGAAGAGTCTGTGACAGACAAGAAGAGTATGTGACAGACAAGAAGAGTACGTGACAGACAAGAAGAGTCTGTGACAGACAAGAAGAGTATGTGACAGACAAGAAGAGTATGTGACAGACAAGAAGAGTACGTGACAGACAAGAAGAGTCTGTGACAGACAAGAAGAGTATGTGACAGACAAGAAGAGTATGTGACAGACAAGAAGAGTACGTGACAGACAAGAAGAGTCTGTGACAGACAAGAAGAGTATGTGACAGACAAGAAGAGTCTGTGACAGACAAGAAGAGTACGTGACAGACAAGAAGAGTCTGTGACAGACAAGAAGAGTACGTGACAGACAAGAAGAGTCTGTGACAGACAAGAAGAGTATGTGACAGACAAGAAGAGTCTGTGACAGACAAGAAGAGTACGTGACAGACAAGAAGAGTCATTCTAATGTCTAACACGTGGAGAAAGAGATGTCCTGTATGGGTTGATTGTGCGTTGATCTGTTGGTAATGCCTCGGGGTTCCGGTGGGCATGTAAACAAATGCATAATGCTGCGCTATACTTTGTGGCCTCACCCGGTTGCATAGCAACGCTTATTGTTTAGGTGTCTTTTGATAAGCAGGTAGTCATATCATTAGCTAGAACTAGCTAGATCTGATCGATATGGACATAAACACGAGTCTAATCTGACGGGAGAGAGATCAGCTGCTGCTGACGAGTCGACACGCAGCTCTGCATGATCACCTGCAGCGGTGAGCAGAACACACACTTCAGGTTAGAATATCACATGTAGCTATTTGAATGACCTCTCAAACTACCTGAACTAGTTATAGATATGTTTAGTTTTACTGTCAGGTCACTCATTAAGTAAGTAAAGTAAGTAAAGTTTATTTATAAAGCGCTTTTCAGAGACAAAGTCACAAAGTGCTTGACAAAACAATAAGACATCCACATAGGCTTGGATGATCAATAAACCCCCATGTTAAGAAGTCATAAAAGCACCAGAGCATAATTAAGACACAATAAAAACACAATAAAACAAAACTGGATCAGCTGCTGCATGATACTGACGGGCTGTCAGGAGAGAGAGAGAGCGCTCCGTTTATTATTCCCGTGTTATAAGTTACTGTACACTTTTGAATAATGTAGTTAATCTACTATAATTAGTTTGTTTAATATCGAATCATATCAATTTGTTTTAAAGCTCAATAAATAACAAAGAAGACGTCTGACCGGCACTTTTCTAATTTTGTCCGGAAGATTTCAACTTTAACGGACATGTTGACCGGCAAAAAAATATTCTAACGGGAACTCTGGTGTCAGTGCCTGACATCGGTCAAATCGGTTGGAAAACGATGAAGAAGTTGCCAAAAGTCGGTCAACCCGTCTTTCTTCATGGACGTCGCCATTTTGTGTGCTTCGCGGATGCGCTCGGCTCCTCTCGACTGCTGCTCGGGTCTGCTCGGTTAGCTTCCGGATGAGGAGGCATTCGTTCGACCAACTTCGCGATGTTCGGGCTGGCCCGGTCAATACGATTTCTATACAATGAATACTACCCGGACAATGAATCGAATGCAACCACATTACTTAAGTATTTCTTATAGCTATGCAGGGCATGCACGCGAGCAAACACAAACAAGAACTCATTCAAACAAACAAGTGAAATGAAGAATACAATTGAAATTGTACAATATAATATTGTGGTGGTTCATCTTATAATTCAGTCTAGAGAATGCACCAGACAGCATCTAAGACCTGCACAAATCTAAATGTTCTAGGGGGAGGCCCCCCAAACCCTTCGTGCGTCATTTCGTCCGCGCGCATTTTTCAGGGCAATCTCTATTGGGCTCAGGGCCATCTGTAAATTAGCTTAGATGGCCCACAGGGCCATCCTTAATGTCATGCACTGAGGTAGTATAGTGGTATATATGAAGGTATTATATATAAAGATATTATATATGAAGGTATTATAGTATATATGAAGGTATTATAGTATATATGAAGGTATTATATTATATATGAAGGTATTATAGTATATATGAAGGTATTATAGTATATATGAAGTTATTAAATATGAAGGTATTATAAAGGTCTTTCAGTCCAGTCTCATGCTCAGCATGGCCCTTCACTGCGCATGCGCAGAGCCCGGTGTCCGGTGTCTGCCAGCAGCTGCTGAGAGCCGCGAGGACACAGAGGAACCGGACCGTTACCCGGACTACAGACCCGGTACTGACCCGGTACCGTCCTGTCACTGACCCGGGACACACCTGGTACTGACCCGGTTCACTGACCCGGTAAACAGACCCGGGACACACAGTGTGACTGCAGGAGAGCCGCTGATCTGCAGCTGGAGCTAACGGAGCTAAAAGGCTAACTTGACGTCATCCCATCAGCTGTTGTCTGACAGGCTAAAGCTAACAGGCTAACAGTAACAGTAACGGGACCGGGTCCACCTCACTGAGAGAGAACCGAGAGAGAACCGAGAGAGAAGCAGAGAGACCCGAGAGAGAAGCAGAGAGTACCGAGAGAGAAGCGAGAGAAGCGAGAGAAGCGAGAGAGAAGCTGAAGCTACACACTGTCAGAGACACGGAGCACCGGAGCAGCATGTTGATAGGTAGGTTCTTCATTATGTAAACATCTACACATGTCTGTGGTCCTGCTGGACCCCCACAGCACCTGAGTTAATAACATGTTACTTATACTGTATTAATATACACACTTCAGGAACACATGATGATAACATGTTATACTGTATTAATATACACACTTCAGGAACACATGATGATAACATGTTATACTGTATTAATATACACACTTCAGGAACACATGATGATAACATGTTATACTGTATTAATATACACACTTCAGGAACACATGATGATAACATGTTATACTGTATTAATATACACACTTCAGGAATACATGATGATAACATGTTATACTGTATTAATATACACACTTCAGGAACACATGATGATAACATGTTATACTGTATTCATATACACACTTCAGGAACACATGATGATAACATGTTATACTGTATTAATATAAAAACACTTGAGGAACACATGATGATAACATGTTATACTGTATTAATATAAAGACACTTCAGGAACACATGATGATAACATGTTATACTGTATTAATATAAAGACACTTCAGGAACACATGATGATAACATGTTATACTGTATTAATATACACACTTCAGGAACACATGATGATAACATGTTATACTGTATTAATATACACACTTCAGGAACACATGATGATAACATGTTATACTGTATTCATATACACACTTCAGGAACACATGATGATAACATGTTATACTGTATTAATATAAAAACACTTGAGGAACACATGATGATAACATGTTATACTGTATTAATATAAAGACACTTCAGGAACACATGATGATAACATGTTATACTGTATTAATATAAAGACACTTCAGGAACACATGATGATAACATGTTATACTGTATTAATATAAAAACACTTGAGGAACACACGATGATAACATGTTATACTGTATTAATATAAAGACACTTCAGGAACACATGATGATAACATGTTATACTGTATTAATATAAAGACACTTCAGGAACACATGATGACAACATGTTATACTGTATTAATATAAAGACACTTCAGGAACACATGATGATAACATGTTATACTGTATTAATATAAAGACACTTCAGGAACACATGATGATAACATGTTATACTGTATTAATATAAAGACACTTCAGGAACACATGATAATAACATGTTATACTGTATTAATATAAAGACACTTCAGGAACACATGATGGTAACATGTTATACTGTATTAATATAAAGACACTTCAGGAACACATGATGATAACATGTTATACTGTATTAATATAAAGACACTTCAGGAACACACGATGATAACATGTTATACTGTATTAATATAAAGACACTTCAGGAACACATGATGATAACATGTTATACTGTATTAATATAAAGACACTTCAGGAACACATGATGATAACATGTTATACTGTATTAATATAAAGACACTTCAGGAACACACGATGATAACATGTTATACTGTATTCATATAAAGACACTTCAGGAACACATGATGATAACATGTTATACTGTATTAATATAAAGACACTTCAGGAACACATGATGGTAACATGTTATACTGTATTAATATAAAGACACTTCAGGAACACATGATGGTAACATGTTATACTGTATTAATATAAAGACACTTCAGGAACACATGATAACATGTTATACTGTATTCATATAAAGACACTTCAGGAACACACGATGATAACATGTTATACTGTATTAATAAAAAGACACTTCAGGAACACACGATGATAACATGTTATACTGTATTAATATAAAGACACTTCAGGAACACACGATGATAACATGTTATACTGTATTAATATAAAGACACTTCAGGAACACACGATGATAACATGTTATACTGTATTAATATAAAGACACTTCAGGAACACACGATGATAACATGTTATACTGTATTAATATAAAGACACTTCAGGAACACACGATGATAACATGTTATACTGTATTCATATAAAGACACTTCAGGAACACATGATGATAACATGTTATACTGTATTCATATAAAGACACTTCAGGAACACATGATGATAACATGTTATACTGTATTCATATAAAGACACTTCAGGAACACATGATGATAACATGTTATACTGTATTAATATAAAGACACTTCAGGAACACATGATGGTAACATGTTATACTGTATTAATATAAAGACACTTCAGGAACACATGATGATAACATGTTATACTGTATTAATATAAAGACACTTCAGGAACACATGATCGTAACATGTTATACTGTATTAATATAAAGACACTTCAGGAACACATGATCGTAACATGTTATACTGTATTAATATAAAGACACTTCAGGAACACATGATGATAACATGTTATACTGTATTAATATAAAGACACTTCAGGAACACACGATGATAACATGTTATACTGTATTCATATAAAGACACTTCAGGAACACACGATGATAACATGTTATACTGTATTAATATAAAGACACTTCAGGAACACACGATGGTAACATGTTATACTGTATTAATATAAAGACACTTCAGGAACACATGATGGTAACATGTTATACTGTATTAATATAAAGACACTTCAGGAACACATGATAACATGTTATACTGTATTCATATAAAGACACTTCAGGAACACACGATGATAACATGTTATACTGTATTAATATAAAGACACTTCAGGAACACATGATGATAACATGTTATACTGTATTAATATAAAGACACTTCAGGAACACATGATGATAACATGTTATACTGTATTAATATAAAGACACTTCAGGAACACACGATGATAACATGTTATACTGTATTCATATAAAGACACTTCAGGAACACACGATGATAACATGTTATACTGTATTAATATAAAGACACTTCAGGAACACATGATGGTAACATGTTATACTGTATTAATATAAAGACACTTCAGGAACACATGATGGTAACATGTTATACTGTATTAATATAAAGACACTTCAGGAACACATGATAACATGTTATACTGTATTCATATAAAGACACTTCAGGAACACACGATGATAACATGTTATACTGTATTCATAAAAAGACACTTCAGGAACACACGATGATAACATGTTATACTGTATTAATATAAAGACACTTCAGGAACGCACGATGATAACATGTTATACTGTATTAATATAAAGACACTTCAGGAACACACGATGATAACATGTTATACTGTATTAATATAAAGACACTTCAGGAACACACGATGATAACATGTTATACTGTATTAATATAAAGACACTTCAGGAACACACGATGATAACATGTTATACTTATCATATAAAGACACTTCAGGAACACATGATGATAACATGTTATACTGTATTCATATAAAGACACTTCAGGAACACATGATGATAACATGTTATACTGTATTAATATAAAGACACTTCAGGAACACATGATCGTAACATGTTATACTGTATTAATATAAAGACACTTCAGGAACACATGATGATAACATGTTATACTGTATTAATATAAAGACACTTCAGGAACACATGATCGTAACATGTTATACTGTATTAATATAAAGACACTTCAGGAACACATGATCGTAACATGTTATACTGTATTAATATAAAGACACTTCAGGAACACATGATGGTAACATGTTATACTGTATTAATATAAAGACACTTCAGGAACACATGATGATAACATGTTAGAGATGGTATTAATATAAAGACACATGATGTACACTTAAATGACTCGTCTCTCAGCCGTCTCCGCAGGATCCGGACACGCGGCGGCCAGCGGCAAGAAACACCGGAGGAGAGGGAAGAAGCACCGGAGAACACGAGCTGGGGAGCCCCGGTAACACACACACACACACACACACACACACACACACACACACACACACACACACACACACACACACACACACACACACACACACACACACACATACACACAAGCTCCAGTTTACAGAGTTTGTTTAAGGAGTCAGAGTAACGGAGTAAATCAGAAGCGGTGTGTCTCAGAGTCTCGTTAGAGGACAGCGCTCAGTCATCATGTTTTATAATTAAATATGAGCGAGGTGAATGACCCTCTGATATCTGCTGCAGGAGGGTTAATGAAGTCTTCTCTGAGAACATGAATCTGTAGCAGATTATTATGGGGTGTCTCTCAGTTTGACGCAGTTGGTGAGACTTATATAAATATATCTTATGTCCACATTTTAAAAATAATTTCATCCTGTTTGCTGGATTAGTCTTTGTTTAGATCAGGTGATGGAGAGGTTCCCCCTGCTTCCAGTCTGTATGCTAAGCTAGGCTAACAGTTTCCCCCTGCTTCCAGTCTGTATGCTAAGCTAGGCTAACAGTTTCCCCCTGCTTCCAGTGTGTATGCTAAGCTAGGCTAATAGTTTCCCTCTGCTTCCAGTCTGTATGCTAAGCTAGGCTAATAGGTTCCTCTGCTTCCAGTCTTTATGCTAAGCTAGGCTAATAGTTTCCCCCAGGAACACATGATGATAACATGTTCTACTGTATTCATATAAAGACACTTCAGGAACACATGATGATAACATGTTATACTGTATTCATATAAAGACACTTCAGGAACACATGATGATAACATGTTATACTGTATTAATATAAAGACACTTCAGGAACACATGATGATAACATGTTATACTGTATTAATATAAAGACACTTCAGGAACACATGATGATAACATGTTATACTGTATTAATATACACACTTGAGGAACACATGATGATAACATGTTATACTGTATTAATATAAAGACACTTCAGGAACACATGATGTTAACATGTTATACTGTATTCATATAAAGACACTTCAGGAACACATGATGATAACATGTTATACTGTATTAATATAAAAACACTTGAGGAACACATGATGATAACATGTTATACTGTATTAATATAAAAACACTTCAGGAACACATGATTGTAACATGTTATACTGTATTAATATAAAGACACTTCAGGAACACATGATGGTAACATGTTATACTGTATTAATATAAAAACACTTGAGGAACACATGATGATAACATGTTATACTGTATTAATATAAAAACACTTCAGGAACACATGATGATAACATGTTATACTGTATTAATATAAAGACACTTCAGGAACACATGATGTTAACATGTTATACTGTATTAATATAAACACTCTTCAGGAACACATGATGTTAACATGTTATACTGTATTAATATAAAAACACTTCAGGAACACATGACGATAACATGTTATACTGTATTAATATAAAAACACTTCAGGAACACATGACGATAACATGCTATACTGTATTAATATAAAGACACTTCAGGAACACATGATGTTAACATGTTATACTGTATTAATATAAAAACACTTCAGGAACACATGACGATAACATGCTATACTGTATTAATATAAAGACACTTCAGGAACACATGATGGTAACATGTTATACTGTATTAATATAAAGACACTTCAGGAACACATGATGATAACATGTTATACTGTATTAATATAAAGACACTTCAGGAACACATGACGATAACATGTTATACTGTATTAATATAAAAACACTTGAGGAACACATGATGATAACATGTTATACTGTATTAATATAAAAACACTTCAGGAACACATGATGATAACATGTTATACTGTATTAATATAAAGACACTTCAGGAACACATGATGATAACATGTTATACTGTATTAATATAAAGACACTTCAGGAACACATGACGATAACATGTTATACTGTATTAATATAAAGACACTTCAGGAACACATGATAACATGTTATACTGTATTAATATAAAGACACTTCAGGAACACATGATGGTAACATGTTATACTGTATTAATATAAAGACACTTCAGGAACACATGATGATAACATGTTATACTGTATTCATATAAAGACACTTCAGGAACACATGATGGTAACATGTTATACTGTATTAATATAAAGACACTTCAGGAACACATGATGGTAACATGTTATACTGTATTAATATAAAGACACTTCAGGAACACATGATGATAAAATATAAGCTAAGCTAGGCTAATAGTTTCCCCCTGCTTCCAGTCTTTAAGCTGTAATGCTAGGCTAACTGCTGACCTACTGACAGAAGCAGGTTTGGTGCTCAGCCGGGAGAGACTCAGCTCCACAAATAGCAGAGTGATTCATACACACACACACACACACACACACATACACACACACACACACACACACCCACACACACACACACACACACACACACACACACACACACACACACACACACACACACAATCAGTCTATTTCCGTGCGGCTCAGATGTCATGGAGAGACAGGAAACAGATGAAAGTTTTCAGTTTCTGTGATTTATCATGGAGTAAAAATCTGTGATGAGACAACCCAGTCTCACGGTATTTCGTGTTATAGTCACGAAATTAATGTAATCTATTGATTCGTGTTCGCCAACACGATTTTCGCATTTCTTTCGTGTCACACAGAACGAGTTTAAAAGCAATGTATTTCTATTGGTAGTATGTTTCGTGCCTGCAACACGTCTTTTTGTCCGGTCGGGTCTTGGAATTCCGGAAGTGTGGTTCATAAAAACATGTTCTTACTCAATATCTTACCCTAAGCCTAACCCTATCCATTTTATTTTAAATTGTATAATGTCAGAGTTTTTTTGCCGTCCATGAGGAAAAGACATGGCTCAGAGCCTCAGAATACTGACATCTGTATTTTTTAAATCTTTTTTTCCTTCTAATTTGTTATTCTTTACACTGCTTTTAAAATCGTTCTGTGTGACACGAAAAAAAATGCGAAATCGTGTTGGTGAACACGAGTCAATAGATTCATTTTGTGACTATAACACGAAATGCCGTGAGACTGTGTTCGATGCTCACTGTTAGCCTTTACTAGTGTTAGCACGGTGCTCACTGTTAGCCTTTACTAGTGTTAGCACGGTGCTCACTGCTAGCCTTTACTAGTGTTAGCCCAGTGCTCACTGTTAGCCTTTACTAGTGTTAGCACGGTGCTCACTGTTAGCCTTCACTAGTGTTAGCACGGTGCTCACTGCTAGCCTTCACTAGTGTTAGCACGGTGCTCACTGTTAGCCTTTACTAGTGTTAGCACGGTGCTCACTGTTAGCCTTTACTAGTGTTAGCACAGTGCTCACTGTTAGCCTTTACTAGTGTTAGCACGGTGCTCACTGTTAGCCTTCACTAGTGTTAGCACGGTGCTCACTGCTAGCCTTCACTAGTGTTAGCACGGTGCTCACTGTTAGCCTTTACTAGTGTTAGCACTATATAGGTACCTGGTCCTAGGTAGAGATATAATCCCTCCACCTGGTCCGTCGGGACGTGCTCTTTGGTGTCAGATTGGTGTGTAGGGGCCTTTAGCCGTAGTAGTAAAAACTGATGTTTGTGTTTCAGGCCCGATGACCTCTGTGACCTTCAGAGTCTGCCCCCCCCCCCCTGAAGAGACACACCTGGCCCCCCTCCCTGAAGAGACACACCTGCCCCCCCCCCAGCCGCCCCTACAGAACGGCACCCCCCCCCACACCTCAGACCCTCAGCCAATCCTTTCGGGCCGCACCTCGAAGCCCCGCCCACAGCCCCAGCCAATCAGTGCCTGTGAACCAGAATCTTACCCAGAGTTACTTCCGGTCCCCTCACAGAACAGGTCCAGCCTTACCGCATATTATTACCCACAATGCCTTTGACCTGCCGTCTGCTACAGCCCCCCCCCCTCCCCTCCACTAAGCCCCTCCCCCCCCTGACCCCCCTCCCCTCCGCTAAGCCCCTCCCCCCTATTAATCGGCCCGCCTCCTGTGATGTCATCAGACCCCACACAGATGACCACGCCCCATTTGGCCAGGAGCCCAATGCCTCCAGTGTTGACTCCGCCCCCTCCCATGTTGACTCCGCCCCCTCCCGTGTTGACTCCGCCCCCTCCAGTGTTAGCCACGCCCCCTCCCGTGCAGCTGCTGGGCTCTGATGATGAGGAGCAGGAGGATCCGTCAGACTACTGCAAAGGTGAGCCCCATAATAAATACCTGAGGAGGGTTAGGGTATAAGGTGTGTGTGTAGATTAATAACCCCCCCCCCCAATAATAAATACATGAGGAGGGTTAATGTTAAAGGAGTGTGTGTAGATTAATAACCCCCCCCCCCCCCCCCTGTGTTTAGGAGGGTACTACCCGGTGCAGATCGGAGATCTGTTCAACGGACGCTACCATGTGGTCCGGAAACTGGGCTGGGGACACTTCTCTACAGTGTGGCTGTGCTGGGATCTGCAGTACGACACACACACACACACACACACACACACACACACACACACACACACACACACACACACACACACACACACACACACACACACACACGCATACACACCCTGACTCTGTCTGTGTGCAGGAGGAAGCGCTTCGTGGCGCTGAAGGTGGTGAAGAGCGCTCCACATTACACAGAGACAGCTGTGGATGAGATCAAGCTCCTCAGATGTGTGAGTGACACACACACACACACAGAAATGTTCAACTTTTGAAGCTTCTGAAGCTTCGGTGGAAGCGTCAGCCAATCAAATCCCGTTTATGCAAATCTGCCAGTACAAGCGCTAGCCAATCGAACCGCGTGTATGCTGGGAGAGACACACCGCAGGTCATTTCCTCATATTCCAAAGATGGACGTGTGGACGGGCCGTAACGGACCGTCCACACAGCAGCGTTAAAAAAATCTTGGAGGTCGGCGTATCTGAAGCTTGGGGATTTTTTGCGAACAACCAATCACATGAATCTCCCGCCCGCGACATACGAAGCAAAAAAGTTTGAAGTAAACTGGATATAAACTCCCCAAACAGGAGAAAAGCTACCACTGTCTCTGCCACCTCCCTCCATGCCTGGCTCCTCCGGTTTGTATCCCGGTAGGTAAATAGGGACTGGTCCTAAAGCACCGGGTGATTCCCTACCGCTCATTTCTCCTCCATGTTTTGGAATATGAGGAAATGACCGGCGGTATGTCTCTCCCAGCTTACACGCCGTTTGATTGGCTAGAGCTTGAACTGTCAGATTTGCATACACGGGATTTGATTGGCTGACGCTTCCACCTCAGCCTCAAAAGTTGAACATTGTTCAACTTTGAATCCTCAAAATCCTGAAAATCTCCGCTCGCCTGCCCACAATCCATTTCGGCGAAAAGTGAGGGAAAGTGACGTCACCCCATTCAAAGTGAATGGGCAGAAGCCTTCCAAGACTTTTTTAACGCTGCTGTGTGGACGGTCCGTAAGAGTCTGTGTTACAGCCGCACCCTTTCACAATAAGAGTCTGGCAGCCCTTCACAATAAGAGTCTGTGTTACAGCCGCACCCTTTCACAATAAGAGTCTGGCAGCCCTTCACAATAAGAGTCTGTGTTACAGCCGCACCCTTTCACAATAAGAGTCTGGCAGCCCTTCACAATAAGAGTCTGTGTTACAGCCGCACCCTTTCACAATAAGAGTCTGGCAGCCCTTCACAATAAGAGTCTGTGTTACAGCCGCACCCTTTCACAATAAGAGTCTGGCAGCCCTTCACAATAAGAGTCTGTGTTACAGCCGCACCCTTTCACAATAAGAGTCTGGCAGCCCTTCATAATAAGAGTCTGTGTTATAGGTGAGGGACAGCGACCCCTCCGACCCGTTCAGAGAGACGATCGTTCAGCTGATCGACGACTTCAAGATCTCCGGAGTCAATGGAGTCCGTATCCTACACCTGTCTGTGCCTGTCTGTCTCTCTGTCTCTCTACCTGTCTGTCTGTCTGTCTGCCTGTCTGTCTCTCTGTCTCTCTACCTGAATGTCAGTCACCTGTTTTCCTCAGCTGACTCTCAGATGTGTGTATGGTTCTGGAGGTGTTGGGTCATCAGCTGTTGAAGTGGATCATTAAGTCAAACTACATGGGGATTCCTCTGGTGTGTGTGAAGAGCATCATCAGACAGGTAACACACACACTCACTCACTCACTCACACACTCACACACACACACACACACACACACACACACACACACACACACACACACACACACACTCACACACACACACTCACTCACGCACGCACTCACTCACTCACTCACACACACACACACTCACACACACACACACTCACTCACTCACTCACTCACTCCACACTCACACACACACACACTCAACACACACACACTCTCACTCACACACACACACACCTCACTCACACACTCACACTCTCCCCCAGGTGCTGCAGGGGCTGGACTACCTGCACAGGAAGTGTAAGATCATCCACACGGACATCAAGCCGGAGAACATCCTGCTGCAGGTGGACGAGCTGTATGTGAGACGCCTAGCTGCTGAAGCTACACACTGGCAGAGAGCCGGAGCCCCGCCCCCCTCAGGGTCCTCAGGTGATTGGTCAGGAGAGAGAGACAGACAGGTTAGCTGCTGAAGCTACACACTGGCAGAGAGCCGGAGCCCTCCCCACCCTCAGGGTCCTCAGGTGATTGGTCAGGAGAGAAAGACAGACAGGTTAGCTGCTGAAGCTACACACTGGCAGAGAGCCGGAGCCCCGCCCCCCTCAGGGTCCTCAGGTGATTGGACAGGAGAGAGAGAGAGAGACAGGTTAGCTGCTGAAGCTACACACTGGCAGAGAGCCGGAACCCCCCCCCCCACCCTCAGGGTCCTCAGGTGATTGGACAGGAGAGAGAAAGACAGACAGGTTAGCTGCTGAAGCTACACACTGGCAGAGAGCCGGAGCCCCCCCCCCCACCCTCAGGGTCCTCAGGTGATTGGTCAGGAGAGAGAAAGACAGACAGGTTAGCTGCTGAAGCTACACACTGGCGGAGAGCCGGAGCCCCGCCCCCTTCAGGGTCCTCAGGTGATTGGTCAGGAGAGAGAGAGACAGACAGGTTAGCTGCTGAAGCTACGAACTGGCAGAGAGCCGGAGCCCGCCCCCTTCAGGGTCCTCAGGTGATTGGTCAGGAGAGAGAGAGAGACAGGTTAGCTGCTGAAGCTACACACTGGCAGAGAGCCGGAGCCCCCCCCACCCTCAGGGTCCTCAGGTGATTGGTCAGGAGAGAGAGACAGACACTTGTCACTGATTGGCTCATACCAAAAATCAAAAACAGAGTATTATGAATATTAATGAGCCGTCTCTCTGTTTGAAAATAAGATGCAGGACTAATTTCTACCTTTCTATCTGCCTGTCTATCTGCCTGTCTATCTACTTGTCTATCTACCTGTCTATCTACCTGTCTATCTGCCTGTCTCTCTACCTGTCTATCTGCCTGTCTATCTACCTGTCTATCTGCCTGTCTATCTACCTGTCTATCTACCTCTCTATCTGTCTGTCTATCTGCCTGTCTATCTACCTGTCTATCTACCTGTCTATCTGCCTGTCTCTCTACCTGTCTATCTGCCTGTCTATCTACCTGTCTATCTACCTCTCTATCTGCCTGTCTATATGCCTGTCTATCTACCTGTCTATCTGCCTGTCTATCTACCTGTCTATCTGTCTATCTGTCTGTCTATCTACCTGTCTATCTGCCTGTCTCTCTACCTGTCTATCTACCTCTCTATCTGTCTATCTGTCTGTCTGTCTATCTACCTGTCTATCTACCTGTCTATCCGAATGTCTATCTGTCTGTCTATCTACATGTCTATCTGTCTGTCTATCTGTCTATCTGTCTGTCTGTCTATCTGTCTGTCTATCTACCTGTCTATCTACCTGTCTATCTACCTGTCTATCTACTTGTCTATCTGTCTGTCTATCTACCTGTCTATCTACCTGTCTATCTACCTGTCTATCTACTTGTCTATCTGTCTGTCTATCTACCTGTCTATCTACTTGTCTATCTACCTGTCTATCTACCTGTCTACCTGTCTATCTACCTGTCTATCTACTTGTCTATCTGTCTGTCTATCTGTCTGTCTGTCAGTTCCTAAGCTGTCTCCTTCTCCTCTACGCTCCTTCTACACAGGGCTCACCTGTCTGTCTGTCTTTCACCTGTCTGTCTCTCTTCCTCCTTTTTTTCCAGTTTCTCATGTGATCTTCCTGTCTCTCTCTCCCTGTCTGTCTGCCTCCACCTGTCTCTATCTCTAGTTAGTATGGCTCCTAGGGACGACCAGGTAAGAGTCAGGTGTGTGTGTGTGTTTGTGTGTGTGAATGAGAGTGTGTGAGTGAGTGTGTGTGTGTGTGTGTGAATGAGAGAGTGTGTGTGTGTGTGTGTGTGTGTGTGTGAATGAGAGAGTGTGTGTGAATGAGAGAGTGTGTGTGTGTGTGAGAGCAGGGCCGCCCCGTGGCCCCACGCAAAGTTATATGATGAGGCCCTCTGTGTCGCGAGCGTCGACGGGGGTGGGGGGGGGAAGCTAGTGGAGCAGCGGCGAAACTGTGCCGCACCTACACTAATTGCGCCGCATAACCGCATTTGCGGCTCAGTTGAGGCTCAGTTGAGGCTCCCTTCGCGAGATGAGGCCCCCTCCGCGAGATGAGGCTCCCTCCGCGAGATGAGGCCCCCTCCGCGAGGTGGGGCCCCCACGCAGTCTGCGTGATCTGCCTGTAGGGAGGGGCGGCCCTGCGTGTGAGTGTGTGCATGTGATAAAGACTGAGTGTAAATGATACACTAACTACACAGCTGTCTGTCTGCATGCCTGTGTGTGTGTCTGTGTGTGTTGTGTGTGTGTGTGTGTGTGTGTGTGTGTGTGTGTGTGTGATGTGTGTGTGTGTGTGTGTGTGTGTGTGTGTGTGTGTGTGTGTGTGTGTGTGTGTGTGTGTGTGTGTGTGTGTGTGTGTAGGATGGTCGGCTGTCTAAGAACAAGAAGAAGAAGTTGAAGAGGAAAGCAAAGCGTGAACACAGACTGCTGGAGGAGAGACTGCACAACATACAGGTAATACTACTACTACTGTAATACTATACTACTACTGTAATACTATACTACTACTGTAATAATATACTACTACTGTAGTAATACTACTACTGTAATACTACTATTCTACTGTAATACTACTATTCTACTGTAATACTACTACTGTAATACTACTACTGTAATACTACTATTCTACTGTAATACTACTATTCTACTGTAATACTACTGTAATACTACTATTCTACTGTAATACTACTACTGTAATACTACTATTCTACTGTAATACTACTACTGTAATACTACTATTCTACTGTAATACTTCTACTGTAATACTTCTGCTGTAATACTACTATTCTACTGTAATACTACTACTGTAATACTACTATTCTACTGTAATACTTCTACTGTAATACTACTATTCTACTGTAATACTTCTGCTGTAATACTACTATTCTACTGTAATACTTCTGCTGTAATACTACTATTCTACTGTAATACTTCTACTGTAATACTACTATTCTACTGTAATACTTCTGCTGTAATACTACTATTCTACTGTAATACTTCTACTGTAATACTTCTGCTGTAATACTACTATTCTACTGTAATACTACTACTGTAATACTACTATTCTACTGTAATACTTCTGCTGTAATACTACTACTACTGTAATACTATACTACTACTGTAATAATATACTACTACTGTAGTAATACTACTACTGTAATACTACTACTGTAATACTACTATTCTACTGTAATACTACTGTAATACTACTATTCTACTGTAATATTTCTGCTGTAATACTACTATTCTACTGTAATACTACTATTCTACTGTAATACTTCTACTGTAATACTTCTGCTGTAATACTACTATTCTACTGTAATACTACTACTGTAATACTACTATTCTACTGTAATACTTCTGCTGTAATACTACTATTCTACTGTAATACTTCTGCTGTAATACTACTACTACTGTAATACTATACTACTACTGTAATAATATACTACTACTGTAGTAATACTACTACTGTAATACTACTACTGTAATACTACTATTCTACTGTAATACTACTGTAACACTACTATTCTACTGTAATATTTCCTGCTGTTAATACTACTATTCTACTGTAATACTACTACTGTAATACTACTATTCTACTGTAATACTTCTACTGTAATACTTCTGCTGTAATACTACTATTCTACTGTAATACTACTACTGTAATACTACTATTCTACTGTAATACTTCTGCTGTAATACTACTATTCTACTGTAATAATTCTGCTGTAATACTACTATTCTACTGTAATACAACTATTCTACTGTAATACTTCTACTGTAATACTACGATTCTACTGTAATACTACTATTATACTTCTACTGTAATACTACTATTATACTGTAATACTACGATTCTACTGTAATACTACTATTCTACTGTAATACTACTATTATACTGTAATACTTCTACTGTAATACTACTATTCTACTGTAATACTACTATTCTACTGTAATACTTCTGCTGTAATACTACTATTCTACTGTAATACTACTACTGTAATACTACTATTCTACTGTAATACTTCTGCTGTAATACTACTATTCTACTGTAATACTTCTACTGTAATACTACGATTCTACTACTATTCTACTGTAATACTATACTTCTATGGTAATACTACTATTCTACTGTAATACTTCTACTGTAATACTACTATTCTACTGTAATACTACTACTGTAATACTACTATTCTACTGTAATACTACTACTGTAATACTATACTTCTATGGTAATACTACTATTCTACTGTAATACTACTACTGTAATACTACTATTCTACTGTAATACTACTACTGTAATACTACTATTCTACTGTAATACTACTACTGTAATACTACTGGTCCGGCAGTGTCAGTAGGGACTGTGAGCCGTAGGATCGCCGGTTCAAGTCCCCGAACAGACCTAAACATGGAGTATGTTTGTGTGTGTGTGTGTGTGTGTGTGTGTGTATGTGTGTGTGTCTCTGTGTGTGTGTGTCCAGAGGATGGAGGAAGAGGACAGTGTGTTACAACCTGACCACACACACACTAACTGTGAGTATGCACTGATACACACACACCACGTACACACACACACACACACACACACACACACACACACACACACACACACACACTACATATACACTCTCTGAAAACTTCTGCTTTGCTCTCAGGCTTACCTGTCGTCAACGGCAACACTTCCTGCTCCATAGCCAATAGCAAGGCGAGCCCAGAGAGCAGCTGCTCCTGGTTGGACGACAGGATTAATGACCACGCCCCCTGCCGGTTCTCTAGCCCCGCCTCCGGCCAATCAGGCTTCTCCAGCTCTGTGATGTCAGCGACGTCCGAGTCAGCAATCTCCTCTCAGTCAGGGTACTCCAGTGGGAGAGACGGTACTTATACTACTAGGAAGTACAAATACACATATATTCACACACCACTATTTATATTACTGCAGTACAAATACACATATAACAACACACACACTATTTATATTACTGCAGTACAAATACACATATAACAACACACACACTATTTATATTACTGCAGTACAAATACACATATATACACACACCACTATTTATATCACTGCAGTACAAATATACATACCTGTCATACTTTGTATATATATATCTGTATAATATGTATTTCTCTCAGTCTCCAGCACCTCAGACTTCATGCTCAGTCCTCTGGATCCTCTCAATGCTCACAGCCTGAGAGTGAAGATCGCTGATCTGGGAAATGCATGCTGGGTAGTGAGTATCAGCCAATCAAAGGCCTCTCTGTCAGTATCAGCCAATCACAGGCCTCTCTGTCAGTATCAGCCAATCACAGGCCTCTCTGTCAGTATCAGCCAATCACTCGCCTCTCTGTCAGTATTAGCCAATCACAGGCCTCTCGGTCAGTATCAGCCAATCACTCGCTTCTCTGTCAGTATTAGCCAATCACTCGCCCTCTCTGTCAGTATCAGCCAATCACTCGCCTCTCTGTCAGTATCAGCCAATCACTCGCCTCTCTGTCAGTATCAGCAATCACTCGCCTCTCTGTCAGTATCAGCAATCACTCGCCTCTCTGTCAGTATTAGCCAATCACAGGCCTCTCTGTCAGTATTAGCCAATCACAGGCCTCTCTGTCAGTATCAGCCAATCACTCGCCTCTCTGTCAGTATCAGCCAATCACTCGCCTCTTTGTCAGTATCAGCCAATCACTCGCCTCTCTGTCAGTATCAGCCAATCACTCGCCTCTCTGTCAGTATCAGCCAATCACAGGCCTCTCTGTCAGTATCAGCCAATCACTCGCTTCTCTGTCAGTATTAGCCAATCACAGGCCTCTCTGTCAGTATCAGCCAATCACAGGCCTCTCTGTCAGTATCAGCCAATCACAGGCCTCTCTGTCAGTATCAGCCAATCACAGGCCTCTCTGTGTTTTCAGCACAAACACTTCACAGAGGATATTCAGACCCGTCAGTACCGAGCTCTGGAGGTTCTGATTGGAGCAGAATACGGACCACCAGCTGACATCTGGAGCATCGCCTGCATGGTAACACACACACACACACACACACACACACACACACACACACACACACACACACACACACACACACACACACACACACACTTAATGTATTTATGTATTCCTGTTTTTCTGTATAAATGTATTTGTTGTGTTCAGGCGTTCGAGCTGGCAACCGGAGATTACATGTTTGAGCCTCATTCAGGAGAGGATTACACCCGAGACGAAGGTACACACAATACACACAATACTTCTAGTACACACTATACTGCTTTAAAGTACACACAATATTACATTCATGTAGAGAGTATTCATTATATCATGCACTGTTTCTACTTTCTGTGTATTTACATTACTTTATTCAGAGTGTGTATTCAGAGTGTGTATTCAGACTGTGTATTTAGAGTGTATTCAGAGGAGGCGTGTGGCGCAGTGGATAGAGCCTTGGTATGGGGGTGAGATGGTCACAGGTTCAAACCCCACTGCAGTCAGCATGTCGTTGTGTCCCTGAGACACTTCACCCCAAATTGCTCCTGTGGGGATTGTCCACAGTATTGAGTATGTAAGTCGCTTTGGATAAAAGCAAGTAACATGTAATGAGCGTGTACTTCAGAGCGTGTACTTCAGAGCGTGTACTTCAGAGTGTGTACTTCAGAGCGTGTACTTCAGAGTGTGTATTCAGAGATGGAGTCGGACTCCGATTTTCGTCACTCGACTCTAACTATATTAAGAACACTGTAAAAAAGAGAGAGGTTCTAGTCCTGATGGAGAGGTCTGATGGAGAGAGGTTTTGGGGTCCTGATGGAGAGAGGTTCTTGGTCCTGATGAGAGAGGTCCGGATGGAGAGAGTTTGGTCCTGATGGAGAGAGGTTCTTGTCCTGATGGAGAGAGGTTCTGGTCCTGATGGAGAAGGGTTCTGGTCCTGTGGAGAGAGGTCCTGAGGTTCTGGTCCTGATGGAGAGAGGTTCTGGTCCTGATGGAGAGAGTCCTGAGGAGAGAGGTTCTGGTCCTGATGGAGAAGGTCCTGATGGAGAGAGGCTTTGGTCCTGATGGAGAGAGGTTCTGGAGCCTGATGGAGAGAGGCTTTGGTCCTGATGGAGAGAGGTTCTGGTCCTGGATGGAGAGAGGGGTCCTGATGGGAGAGGTTCTGGTCCTGATGGAGAAAGGTCCTGATGGAGAGAGGTTTTGGGTCCCTGATGGAGAGAGGTTTTGGTCCTGATAGAAGAGAGGTTCTGGTCCTAATGGAGAGAGGTTCTGGTCCTGATGGAGAGAGGTTCTGGTCCTGATGGAGAGAGGTTTTGGTCCTGATGTAGAGAGGTTCTGGTCCTGATATAGAGAGGTTCTGGTCCTGATGGAGAGAGGTCCTGATGGAGAGAGGTTTTGGTCCTGATGGAGAGAGGTTTGGTCCTGATGGAGAGAGGTTTGGTCCTGATGGAGAGAGGTTCTGGTCCTGATGTAGAGAGGTTCTGGTCCTGATGGAGAGAGGTCCTGATGGAGAGAGGTTCTGGTCCTGATGGAGAGAGGTTTTGGTCCTGATGGAGAGAGGTTTTGGTCCTGATGTAGAGAGGTTTCAGACAGCAACACAGCACTGAGACTGCCCTCATCAAGATCACCAACGATCTCCTCATTGCTGCTGACTCTGGCCGCCTCAGCATGCTCATCCTCCTGGACCTCTCTGCAGCGTTTGACACCATCTCTCACAACATCCTCCTCACCCGCCTCTCAGACCTCCTAGGTGTCACTGGCACAGCGCTGTCCTGGTTCACATCCTACCTCCATAACAGGAAACAGTTTGTCTCCATCAGTGGCTCAAACCCACCCCCGGCCCCAGTCCACCACGGTGTACCCCAGGGCTCTGTGCTTGGCCCCCTCCTGTTCACCATTGACATGCTCCCCCTCGGCCAGATCATCAGACATCATGGACTCAATTTCCACTGTTACGCTGATGATACCAAACTGTATCTCAGCACCACTCCCTCCTCCCAGCTCCCCCCTCAGTCCCTCATCAAGTGCCTGCATGACATCAAAACATGGATGTCTTCCAACTACCTTAAGCTGAACAGCAATAAAACAGAGCTCATGGTTGTGGCACCCAAGGCGCTGCTCCAGAAGGTTGGTGACTTCATCCTCGAGGTCGACGGCTGCTCCATCTCCCCATCTCCTGAAGCCCGCAACCTGGGTGTCATCTTTGACTCCACCCTTTCCTTCCATTCCCACGTCAAATCTGTCACCAAATCGGCCTTTTTCCATCTAAAGAACGACTCCGACCGTCACTCTCGGAGTCGGTTGCAGAAACCCTAGTGCATGCGTTTGTCACCTCCCGCTTGGACTACTGCAATGGTGTCCTGTTTGGGGTCCCCAACAAAACCCTGGACAGGCTCCAGTATGTCCAAAACTGTGCTGCTAGGGTACTCACACATACAAAGCCGTGGCAGCACATCACTCCCACCCTCATCCACCTCCACTGGTTGCCGGTCAAATCCCGCATAACCTACAAAGTCCTCCTCCTTACCTACAAGTCCCTCCATGGCCTTGCCCCCCAGTACCTATAGGACCTCCTTCGCCCATATGCCCCACCCCGGAACCTGCGGTCTTCAAACTCTGGCCTGCTCACCATCGCCTGCACCAAACTGCGAACCTTCGGGGACCGAGCCTTCAGTGTGGCAGCCCACCCCCCCCTCTGGAACGCTCTCCCTGCGGAGATTCGCAACATCCCCACACTTGACGCCTTCAAAAGGGCCCTCAAGTCCCACCTGTTTGCCAAGGCCTTCGGCCCCTAATCGATCTGTTGTTTTGTCTGTCTGACTTTTGTTTTGTTATGTTTGTTCTTGCCCTATTACTTGTAAAGCGACCTTGGGTCCCTTGAAGTATGAGGTATTAAGCTAAAATATAAGATGCTGGAATATAATTTACTTTGTTGAGATGCATTTACTTTTGATTAAATGTTACGTAGTTTAGGCAGGAGTCAATCATGAAGACCAAATCATAACTTGACAGTTGAAAACCATTGCCAAGCGATAAGGACTAAAGGATCAAGAGCCTGTAAAAGTCAGAATAAACCAAACAGTCTGCAGTAACCACACACCTCAACAAAATGGCGGAGCAAGCCTTTGGGAAAAGTGTCAAGCAGGAGAGGACAATGGCTACAGGTGCATTCACAAAAGAAGCATGACTGAAACTGAGTTTCGGGAGGAATTCAAAAAGCTCACTTTGATGGGAAGAAATGTCAGTGAAGCAAATGATGACTTTCGGAGTGGCCTACTCGCAGACATAGAAGCCAGCACTGCTGAAGATGTGGAAGAAGCGCTTCCACATCTGACATGGAAAAAAGTATGGATGAATGTGAAATCAGAATGAATGAAGTAAAATGATTGTTCAAACAAACCTGTGGTCTGGTTATGGGCAAAAGGAAACCTCAATCCAGGAAGCAGGAACGGCTTGTGATAATGCTGCTGAGACATCTGTATCTGCACTCAATCGTGATGGGTATGAGATGCAGTTGGTTTTCATGGAGAAGCTGGTCAAGGAAGTAGAAGCCTAGCATCTTGGGAGCTGTGGATTCCAGAGACTGAAAAAGCTCATCTAGAAGGCAGAGTCAAAGGCTTAAAGACAATGAATAACAAGCTTGAAGCAAGGAGAGCAGAGTTTGTGTTTGCACAAAGAAATTCAGAAGAAGAGAAGAGTGCAGATCTGCGGACTTTAACGGCTGCTTCATCAACCCCACATGCAGCAAACACCACGCCCTTGGTGTGAATTAAACCAATTAGTCTGCCCAAATGTCATGGCTGTAAAAGAGATTTCCACAGATGGAAGAGAGACTGGGAGAGCCTGCAAAGACAGGGAGAACCAACAGGCTCGAGTGAAGTCAAAAAGATTCAGCTTTTGGACAGCATGGATGAGAAGATCTCAAGAAACCTCAGACTTTCAACATACAACACAGAAAACATCTTTCGAGTGCTTGAAAATAGATATGGGAATAAGTCTACGATTGCAATAGAAATAATTGAAGATCTTGAGAAAATTCCTGTTTTAAGAACAGATCAACCAAGAAGAGTCACTTGATCCAAACTGTGGAGAAAGCACTGGCAGACCTGACAGAGCTTGGAAGGACAGATGCCATCAAGAACCCACTGGTCACTCGGTCCATAGAGAGCAAGCTGCCGGATCCTGTGAAGAAGGGTTGGCTCGTCTTCATGGTAAATCCCAGCAATAGAGTCACCCCACTCAGAACCATTTTGACTCCTCGAGTTTCTGAAGACACTGGAGCAGCTTGGAGTAACTGAAAAGTCAGAGAAACCTGAAAGGAAGTTTGAAAGAAAATATTCCTCAACACGTTCCACCAGGAGAGACGGACTGTCTGTGGAGAAGAAAGGCATGACGAGAAACTATTCTTTTGAAAGCAGTTCAAGAGCCTAAATCTGGTCGAAAAGTTAGATGCTGTGAAGAGAGTGGGAGCTTGTAAGAGGTGTTTGAGATGTCATGAAGAAGGACATGAATGTGTAAACACCTACCTTTGCAGGAAAAGAGAATGCAAGAAGGGGAGCTCTTCAGACCACCACTTTCCCCTCTGTCCTAGAGCAGAGTACAGAGAACGTGAGCTGGACAGACCACCACTTTCCCTCTGTCCTAGAGGAGAGTACAGAGAACGTGAGCTGGACAGACCACCACTTTCCCCTCTGTCCTAGAGGAGAGTACAGAGAACGTGAGCTGGACAGACCACCACTTTCCCTCTGTCCTAGAGGAGAGTACAGAGAGCGGGTGACGCCCCCACTTTCCCCTCTGTCCTAGAGGAGAGTACAGAGAACGTGAGCTGGACAGACCACCACTTTCCCCTCTGTCCTAGAGGAGAGTACAGAGAACGTGAGCTGGACAGACCACCACTTTCCCCTCTGTCCTAGAGCAGAGTACAGAGAACGTGAGCTGGACAGACCACCACTTTCCCCTCTGTCCTAGAGCAGAGTACAGAGAACGTGAGCTGGACAGACCACCAACTTTCCTTCTGTCCTAGAGGAGAGTACAGAGAACGTGAGCTGGACAGACCACCACCTTTCCTTCTGTTCCTGAGGAGAGTACAGAGAACGTGAGCTGGACAGACCACCACTTTCCCCTCTGTCCTAGAGGAGAGTACAGAGAACGTGAGCTGGGACAGACCACCACTTTCCCCTCTGTCCTAGAGGAGAGTACAGAGAACGTGAGCTTGGACAGACCACCACTTTCCCCTCTGTCCTAGAGCAGAGTACAGAGAACGTGAGCTGGACAGACCACCACTTTCCCCTCTGTCCTAGAGCAGAGTACAGAGAACGTGAGCTGGACAGACCACCACTTTCCCCTCTGTCCTAGAGGAGAGTACAGAGAACGTGAGCTGGACAGACCACCACTTTCCCCCCTCTGTCCTAGAGGAGAGTACAGAGAACGTGAGCTGGACAAGGTGGGAAAGACTTGAAGAACAAGACCCAAACTCACAGAAGAGCAAGTGAAATTTATTGCTGAACTCTCTCCCGAAATGGCAGAAAAATGCAAGAACGCCTTTACCAATATGACTGCGATAACAAACTGAAAAGGACCGGTCTGTGCTGATGGAAGGAAATAGACAGGACGAGATACCAGCTATCATGATGCTGCTGGATAGATTTAGCATCAGACACCAACTACATAACCCACAGAGCCGCCAACCGGTTAAACCTGGAAAGTGAAAAGATCACATTGGTTGTCCCTTAAAGCTGACCCTGTGAAGGCAGAGATCTGTGGTGCCGTTGTTGCAGCTCGTCTAAGAAGGCGTATTGAATGGAAATAGGACAATGGTTCCACCTTCTGGGCAGTCAAACTGTGTTGGGAGCAATCCAGCGTGACAGTTATGGATCTCAGACATTCTTTGCCAACAGAGTAGGTGAAATCCAAAAGTCTGGATCTGTGGAGGATTGGTGGTGGATTCCAGGTAACCTAAACATTTCTGACATCATAACAAGAGGAGCGACCCCTGCTGATCTCAAGGAGGAGTCTGAGTGGCAGAAAGGACCTTCCTTTCTGAAAATGCCAGTAGAGGAGTGGCCAAAGAAGTCAGCCAAGCTCAGGCAAAGATGAAGCATCCTGATGGTAAAGAACCTGTAACCCTTATAAAACCCTCTGAGAGTGAGGAAGAGACTCGAACCTGAAGGATACCAGCTGGCTCAGTTATAGGGCAACTGATTGATGTGAGGAAATCCAGCAGCTTGGATCAACTGGTCCGAGTTGTTGCCTGGGTGCTGAGAGCTGCTAAGGAGTGGAAGAGGAGGATGATGAACTCCCCTCAGGTCAAAGTGGTAGTTCCTTCAAAAGAAGAGAGAGAGTTGAGAATGTGAAGATGCACTCAGACATCTTTTCCTTTCAGCCCAGGAAGGAGTAACATTGAAAGACATTCCTCTCAGCAGGTTGTTGTGTTTAAGGAGGAAGAGTCGGGACTCTTAGTATGTGGAGGAAGGATCCAATACTTCAATGAGGACAAAGGTGTAGTACCAATCCTACCTTATGAGGCATGGATATCCACACTTCTTGCTCAAAAGGCCCACATAGCAAACCACGAGGAAATAGCAGGAACACTCCTCCAGATGAGGAAGAAAGCCTGGGTTGGCAAAGGCAGAAGATCGGCTAAGAAGGTGGTGGACAGCTGCCAGAGGAAGGAAGTGCAAGCAAATCATGAGTGACCTGCCATCAGAGCGGACAGATCCAGCAAGACCCTTTGAATACACAACTGTGGACCTGCTTGGACCATATGAGGTGAAGGACCAGGTGAGGAAGGGTTAAAGTGTGGGGCATTGTCTTCTGCTGTATGGCATCCAGAGCAATACATGCAGATGTTGTTGGAGACCAGTCAGCTGAAGGCTTCCTACTGGCCTACAAAAGATTCACTGCATTGAGGGGACATCCCAAGAAAATGTGGTCAGACCCCGGAAGCAACTTTGTAGGAGCCAGACCTGCCCTGAAGGAGCTCTACATGTTTTCTGGACTGCTTAGAAAACATCTGAGCTGGAGGATGAAGCTACCAAACATGGAACAGAGTGTAGCTGGACAATTCATCAGACTCACCTCACAGGAATGGAGCTGCTGATAAGCCGCTGTTTGTGTCGTGAGAAGGGCCCCTCAACACCTGGGAGGAGATGGAACCTTCACATGGGGAGAATTTCAAAACATTCCTATACGGTGGCGTGGAGGCGTGTGCACCTGGTGGCGTGTGCACCTGGGGGCGTGTGCACCTGGTGGCGTGTGCACCTGGAGGCGTGTGCACCAGGTGCACCTGGTGGCGTGTGCACCTGGAGGCTGGTGCACCTGGTGGCGTGTGCACCTGGAGGCGTGTGCACCTGGAGGCGTGTGCACCAGGTGCACCTGGTGGCGTGTGCACCTGGAGGCGTGTGCACCTGGTGGCGTGTGCACCTGGAGGCGTGTGCACCAGGTGCACCTGGTGGCGTGTGCACCTGGAGGCGTGTGCACCTGGTGGCGTGTGCACCTGGAGGCGTGTGCACCTGGTGGCCTGTGCACCTGGTGGCGTGTGCACCTGGTGGCGTGTGCACCAGGTGCACCTGGTGGCGTGTGCACCTGGTGGCGTGTGCACCTGGTGGCGTGTGCACCTGGAGGCGTGTGCACCTGGTGGCGTGTGCACCTGGAGGCGTGTGCACCTGGTGGCGTGTGGCGTGTGCACCTGGTGGCGTGTGGCGTGTGCACCTGGAGGCGTGTGCACCTGGAGGCGTGTGCACCAGGTGCACCTGGAGGCGTGTGCACCTGGAGGCGTGTGCACCAGGTGCACCTGGAGGCGTGTGCACCTGGTGGCGTGTGCACCTGGAGGCGTGTGCACCTGGTGGCGTGTGCACCTGGTGGCGTGTGCATATCACATCCCTCACATCATAAAGCTGCTCAGTGTGTATTCAGAGTGTGTATTGTGTGTACTCACAGTGTGTATTGTGTGTACTTGTACTCAGATCACATCGCTCACATCATAGAGCTGCTCGGAGCGATCCCTCTTCCCTTCGCTCTGTCTGGCAGGTACTCCAGAGAGTACTTTGATAGGAGAGGTGAGACATATACACATTAATAATAGGCTTTGTAATAAAGCATTTGAACATTCCTTTGTGTCACATGTTCATTATTCAGTTGATGTGTAACTGTATAGTATCTTCATTATTTAAAATATAAGGTGACTAAAAATGGCAACCGTATTTTCAGTTTTGGCAACCAAAAGCTGATAACTGGTTGCCTGCAGATGTTATATTGATCACAGATGTTGTATTGATCACAGATGTTATATTGATCACAGATGTTGTATTGATCACAGATGTTATATTGATCACAGATGTTATCTTTCAGGCTGTCTGAGGCACATCTCCTCTCTGAAGCCCTGGGGTTTGTTCGAGGTTCTTCTGGAGAAGTACGAGTGGCCTCTGGAGCAGGCGGCGCACTTCAGTGACTTTCTGAACTCCATGTTGGTTCTTCAGCCGGAGAAACGAGCCACAGCAGAGCAGTGTCTGCAGCACGACTGGCTACACACACCACTGCACACACACACACACACACACACTGACACACACACACACACACACACACACACACACACACACACACACACACACACACACACACACACACTGACACACACACACACACACACACACTGACACACACACACACACACTCTTTGGTGTTTCCTGAGTGTGTGTTTGCCGGTTTTGTTTCCCGCTCTTTTTAACCTCAGTGATGAACACACTGTAGCCTCAGCCTCAGTTTGTACCCTCACATAAATAGTGCCTTGAAATACCGCCCCCGTCCACTGACATCACCGTGACATCACCGTGACATCCCCCTGAGACTACTATGACATCACCGTGACATCCCCCTGAGACTACTATGACATCACCGTGACATCACCCTGACACTCCTGTGACATCACTGTGACATCACCGTGACATCACCGTGACACTACTGTGACATCACTGTGACATCACTGTGACATCACCGTGACATCACCGTGACACTACTGTGACATCACTGTGACATCACCCTGACATCACCGTGACATCACCGTGACATCACCCTGACATCACCGTGACATCACCCTGACATCACCGTGACACTACTGTGACATCACCCTGACATCACCGTGACATCACCCTGACATCACCGTGACATCACCCTGACATCACCCTGACATCACCCTGACATCACCGTGACATCACCCTGACATCACCCTGACATCACCCTGACATCACCCTGACATCACCGTGACATCACCCTGACATCACCGTGACATCACCCTGACATCACCCTGACATCACCCTGACATCACCGTGACATCACCGTGACATCACCCTGACATCACCGTGACATCACCCTGACATCACCCTGACATCACCGTGACATCACCCTGACATCACCCTGACATCACCCTGACATCACCCTGACATCACCCTGACATCACCGTGACATCACCCTGACATCACCCTGACATCACCGTGACATCACCCTGACATCACCGTGACATCACCCTGACATCACCGTGACGACAGTTTTCTACGTCTGTGTGTGTGCTGAGTTTCTTCTTCTGTGGAAATAAAGATGACTGACAGCTCGACTCTGTTTATATCTGAACATCTCTTTTTTTTTTAAACAATATCTTTATTGAGTTTTGAATTTTTTACAGGCACAAAAAATGACATCCACAAAATGCAGATATTAACAATGAGTGAATAACACATGTACAGATGAGTTGGCAACCCATGCATAATATACAACATTTTATTTACTAATACGTAACCAACCAAGTAGCAAAAACAAATACACACCAGGTGACAAGACCAGAACAAATTAAATTAAATAACTGACAAGAAAATAAATATTTATAATTATAATAATCAAATACAATTAACCTGTTTAGCCCGGAGCCTGTTTTTCAGGTGTCAGGCTCGAAAATGACATTCCCAGAACAAATGACTATCTTCACTTCTAAAAGGGTTAAATTAATAATCTTTATTCTCAAAGTAATGATAAATCTGTGAGTTGGATGTAGAAGAGTCAGAATCAATATAGATGTTTTTTATTTTAAAGAAAATTCAGATTGAACATAGTAAAAAAATGTAAATTATAGTGTCCGTCCAAAAATAAACCCTTACTTATAGTGAAACCCAGCCTTAAATGATGGGATCGGAGACGAAACGCTTTTGGAATCCAAACTATAACATATAATAAGTACCCTGTATCAAGATTGATGCAAAACAAGTGACATTTGACCTTTTTTAGAGGTTTAGCAAAAAAACCCACCTCTGGGGTCATTTGGGTGGATTTGTCGTTTCTCTGGCCCCCATTGGTCGATTTTGATGATTGACACCTCTTTTGAACCGTTAGAGCCAATAGAATCGAGAGGGAGTTCCTAAATCCATCCAAACATTACCATTGAGGAGTGAAAGTGATGCGCAGCCAGCATGCCCAAAACCGGAAGCTCTCATACACTCTCGTAGCTCTCATAGCAGCTATATATGAAAACTACTCTTATTGCCATAAATGTTATGATGGATTATCAGTAATCAAAGTGACACAGACACATTGGATTAACCTTCAGCAGCGTTTATATGCGTTTTAATGCCATTGAACACAACTTTTGATCAGAAAACAGCAAAAAGACATATTTGCCGTTTTGGCCACGTAAAGTGAAGTTGTGTGTTTTCTTTGCTTGCCTTCGCTGCCATGAGTTTTGGTCGCACAGTGTTGATACTTATACCTTTGGAATCTGTGGAATCTCAGCTTTCATATGATATATTGTTTGTGCAAATCCGATGAAGTATAAAAGATCGCTACCGTGAGTTATGTGCTAAGTGTTAGCACTCTTTCTCTTAGTGCTAATTCAGACGCTTGGCGTTAGAGTTGTGTTTTGTTTAGGTAAAAATGGTTCATATCGTCAGTTAGCTGAGTTTCTTCCCGTTAAGTGGGTATGACACATTAAAAGGTTGTTAAATGTTAAGAATCCCTGAGACACGGTTTTGTGAACATTTCATGAAAAGCCCCCGCCAAGCAGCTTTGGCTTTCAAGAAACTTCAGGAAGGGAAACTTCAACCTTATGGACACCGGCAGAATGGGAAACTCCTTGGCAGTGGACAAACTCCTTGGCAGTGGACAAACTCCTTGGCGGTGGACAAACTCCTTGGCGGTGGACAAACTCCTTGGCGGTGGACAAACTCCTTGGCGGTGGACAAACTCCTTGGCGGTGGACAAACTCCTTGGCAGTGGACAAACTCCTTGGCGGTGGACAAACTCCTTGGCGGTGGACAAACTCCTTGGCGGTGGACAAACTCCTTGGCGGTGGACAAACTCCTTGGCGGTGGACAAACTCCTTGGCAGTGGACAAACTGCGCGACGGTGGACAAACTCCTTGGCAGTGGACAAACTCCTTGGCGGTGGACAAACTCCTTGGCGGTGGACAAACTCCTTGGCGGTGGACAAACTCCTTGGCGGTGGACAAACTCCTTGGCAGTGGACAAACTGCGCGACGGTGGACAAACTGTGCGACGGTGGACATGCAACGTACATTCCGATATAAACGTCCTTGGCGGTGCCAAGGACTGTTGGAGGTGCTACGTCCACACCGCTGGTGTGCACTTCGAGCGACTTTGTCCACTTGCAATTCGTCCAAAGGGCATTTCACCCGGACCGTCACGGACCCGCCCAATTAAAGGCCTGTTTCGCCCGAAAGACCCCCAAAGTGGCTGGATATGCCTAACATTTGAGGGGCTTCGCACCTCTGTGGTCAAAAGCACACCACGGCCCCTCCTAGTGCCAACCAATTAAGGCCACTATATAAATCCACATAATTTCAAGCTATTTGGCTAACATTTCAAATACTTTACAATGGGATTACCCTTCCTTTTCGCCACCATTCATTTCTAACTCCAAGTGTACGTGTTCCCGCAGAGCTTCCGAAGCACGTGGAGACCCGAAACCAGCATCGGATCGCTCAACCTCGAATGCCGACAAACATATTTATATTATTTATTCAGTGTCGCAGACCCTCCGGAACAAAAGTTTCCCAGGGATGCCCTAAAAAACTCAGGGTCCTGAGACTTGACGTCCCCGATAGGCTTCTGAAGTTGGACATTGAGTGGATTTTTTTTTATTTAGCCAAGCGCGACCAACATATGGAGAAGTCATACCCCTACCTTAGTAGTGCGTGAGGCCATATGTACAGACATGTACATGGGACATGAAAACAGTGCATCTCATATTGACAAAAAAAAACCTTACTAACCGAGTTTTCGAAATCACTCTAAAAATAAGCCGTTGTGATACACGTGTAGACAACGTCTGCAGAATCATAAATGATCATTACATTGGGGTCATTAAACCATTATTTCGCTAAGATAAAAAACATTAAAGTTTTGGATTTTAGTGTAATTCACAAATGTTCCACCAGATGGTGCCACACACACCCAGGGGGAAAAGATAAAATATTTACCCAGGAATAAGTGTGCAAAACATGGGTACATTAGTGTTTAAAGTCGTGGGAACTGTTTTAATTCAGGACCAGGGTGAAAAGATAACAGATTTACCCAGGAATAAGTGTCTGAATCATGGGTACATTAGTGCTCAAACTCGATTATAATGTTTTAATTCCGGAGGTTTTAAGTGTGGTTTCACTTGTCCCACACACCCAGAGTGAAAAGATAACATGTTTACCCCGCTAAAGTGTTCAAAACATGGGTATATTAGTGCTCAAACTCGATTAAACTGTTTTAATTCCAGAGGTTTTACGTGTTGGTTCACTCGTCTCACACACCCAGAGTGTTAACAACATTTTTAAAAATGTTATAAATTAGTCTAGAGCTCCATCTATTGTAATTTGAGTGTATTACACGTCTGTCCATGGAACTCGAGTTTTGTGCCATTTGAGTGGAGTAAACTGATATGCAGCTGGAGTAACATGTACATTGAGACGCATTGGGACATATCATCGTCACTTTCAATGTTAACCTTGTACATAGGAGGCACAATTCGCTTACCCAGCATCAGCGTCATTATGAGGGTATGACTTATACACTTCACAGACCTCATTTTGTGCATTAATGTATTTGAGGAGTACAGTACACTTCAAATACACAAGGCACTGCAGTTATGTATTTGAAGTGGACATGGATATCTCCTAAGTGTGTTAATAGGGTCAACAGGTGCGTATGGCCCCCAAACTGTGTGGGTGTGGTCCAAAGGCCCCACGTGTCCCTGTACCAAGTATGGAGGCCCTGCAAGACCGCTAAATATTTGACATTGTCCAATTGTCTCCATTTTCACACCAATAGGGTGGCCTCCATAGCACAGTCCGAGTATCAGCTCCCTGAGGCATCGTCGAGATATGAGCCGGCACATTTCAGTGTTCCTAGTGGATGTCCACTTCTAATACAAGACTGCTGCATCTCCTTCAGTTCAGGGCAGGGTCATCAATCTGTCAGTGCATATCTGAACACCTTTATTTAATATGAACACCTTTATTTCATCTGAACACCTTTATTTAATATGAACTGAACGTGTTGAAGTTAGTTTCAAGTGTCAATGAATCAGCTGCACTCTCTCTGTCCGGCAGCTGATTGGTTACTGTCTCTCTGTCCGGCAGCTGATTGGTTACTGTCTCTCTGTCCGGCAGCTGATTGGTTACTGTCTCTCTGTCCGGCAGCTGATTGGTTACTGTCTCTCTGTCCGGCAGAAGATTGGTTACTGTCTCTCTGTCTGGCAGCTGATTGGACAGTGTGTGTTCGGGGTCGTTTGCTGGGCGGCTGCTCTGATTGGTCGGCATCTCTGAACCCGTCGGAGGTGATCTGGTATTGGACGGTGGCTCCGGGGTGACCAGGGGATTTAAAGATGGTGGCTAGTCGTTGAGTCCCCGCCCATTGTAGGAGGAGTCTGATGGTGGGGGCGTGGCCCCAGCTCTCCCCGAGGGCGGGGACGAGCTGTGATTGGCCGCCCCGCAGCCTGGTTGTCATCTGATTGGTGATCACCACGGCGACGTTGTGGCTGGTTGCCATGGCGATGAGCTGCTGGGCGAGGCCGTTGAGGAGGCGGGTCCTCTGCGACAGCTCGTCAAAGTGCAGCCGGAACGGGAACGCCACGCTGTCAATCACCAGGAGGCGGGCCCTCGGGTGCTCCGACAGGAAGTCCGGCAGCAGGTGCAGCTCGGCCAGCAGCTCCACGTAGTCATGGCAACGCACCTGAGGAGAGACAGACAGATCAGAGTCACATGAGGCGCCGAGTGATGACATCACTGCTACTGTGCCGATCATTACCAGGAAGATGTTAGAAAGGATGGTTTCCACGCTGAAGGTCGTCATAGCAACCCGCTGTTCGTCGTCTTCCACCAATAAGGAGCAGTGTTTCACCACGGCGCCGGCAATATCCTGGACCCGCTGCAACAGGAAGCTGCCCTCCGTATCCACGACAACCACCTGGCCTTCGAGACCCCCGAAACACACGGGAACCTGCACGTCCACCACCAGCTGCAGACTGAAGAACTACATTACCCACAGAACTACATTACCCACAGAACTACATTACCTACAGAACTACATTACCCACAGAACTACATTACCCACAGAACTACATTACCCACAGAACTACATTACCTACAGAACTACATTAACTACAGAACTACATTACCTACAGAACTACATTACCTACAGAACTACATTACCCACAGAACTACATTAACTACAGAACTACATTACCTACAGAACTACATTAGCTACAGAACTACATTAACTACAGAACTACATTACCTACAGAACTACATTACCTACAGAACTACATTAGCTACAGAACTACATTAACTACAGAACTACATTACCTACAGAACTACATTACCTACAGAACTACATTACCTACAGAACTACATTAGCTACAGAACTACGTTAACTACAGAACTACATTACCTACAGAACGACATTAACTACAGAACTACATTACCTACATTACCTACAGAACTACATTAACTACAGAACTACATTACCTACAGAACTACATTAACTACAGAACTACATTACCTACAGAACGACATTAACTACAGAACTACGTTAACTACAGAACTACATTACCTACAGAACTACATTAACTACAGAACTACATTACCTACAGAACTACTTTAGCTACAGAACTACGTTAACTACAGAACTACATTACCTACAGAACGACATTAACTACAGAACTACATTACCTACATTACCTACAGAACTACATTAACTACAGAACTACATTACCTACAGAACTACATTAACTACAGAACTACATTACCTACAGAACGACATTAACTACAGAACTACATTACCTACATTACCTACAGAACTACATTAACTACAGAACTACATTACCCACAGAACTACGTTAACTACAGAACTACTTTAACTACAGAACTACATTAACTACATTACCTACAGAACTACTTTACCCACAGAACTACATTACCTAGAGAACTACATTACCTACAGAACTACATTAACTACAGAACTACATTACCCACAGAACTACGTTAACTACAGAACTACTTTAACTACAGAACTACATTAACTACATTACCTACAGAACTACATTACCCACAGAACTACATTACCTAGAGAACTACGTTACCCACAGAACTACATTAACTACAGACCTACATTACCTACAGAACTACATTAACTACAGAACTACATTAACTACAGAACTACATTACCCACAGAACTACATTACCCACAGAACTACATTACCTAGAGAACTACATTACCTACAGAACTACATTAACTACAGAACTACATTACCCACAGAACTACATTACCCACAGAACTACATTACCTAGAGAACTACATTACCTACAGAACTACATTACCCACAGAACTACATTAACTACAGAACTACATTACCTACAGAACTACATTACCTACAGAACTACATTAACTACAGAACTACATTAACTACAGAACTACATTACCTACATTACCTACAGAACTACATTACCTACAGAACTACATTACCTACAGAACTACATTAACTACAGAACTACATTAACTACAGAACTACATTACCTACAGAACTACATTAACTACAGAACTACATTACCTACAGAACTACATTACCCAGCTGCAGAACTACATTACCTACAGAACTACATTACCTACAGAACTACATTAACTACAGACCTACATTAACTACAGAACTACATTACCTACAGAACTACATTACCCACAGAACTACATTACCTACAGAACTACATTAACTACAGAACTACATTACCTACAGAACTACATTAACTACAGAACTACATTACCTACAGAACTACATTAACTACAGAACTACATTAACTACAGACCTACATTAACTACAGAACTACATTACTCACAGAACTACATTAACTACAGAACTACATTACCTACAGAACTACATTACCTACAGAACTACATTAACTACAGAACTACATTACCTAGATAACTACATTAACTACAGAACTACATTACCTACAGAACTACATTACCTACAGAACTACATTACCTAGATAACTACATTAACTACAGAACTACCTTACCTACATTAGCTACAGAACTACATTACCTACAGAACTACATTACCTACAGAACTACATTACCTAAAGAACTACATTACCCACAGAACTACATTACCCACAGAACTACATTAACTACAGAACTACATTAACTACAGAACTACATTACCCACAGAACTACATTACCTACAGAACTACATTACCTACAGAACTACATTATCTACAGAACTACATTAACTACAGAACTACATTACCTACAGAACTACATTAACTACAGAACTACATTACCTACAGTGAGTGTGAGTGAGTGCGTGAGTGTGTGCTTGAGTGTGTGAGTGTGTGTGTGTGTGTGTCTCACCACAGTTGTGTCTTCCCGGTTCCCGGCGCTCCACAGATCTCGGTGGTCTTCCCGACAGGAAGTCCCCCCCCCAGCGTGGCGTCCAGCTGTGAGCAGAAGCTGAAGATGCTGCGCTGTGACTGTTCCTCCTGAAGCAGCTGCAGCGCAGTGAGGGAGGGGGGAGGTCCCACTGAAGCTCCTCCCACTGAAGCTCCTCCTCCCACTGCTCCTCCCCCTGAAGCACCTCCCCCTGAAGCGCCTCCCCTCATTGAAGCTCCTCCCCTCACTGCCTGCAGCACCTGCAGCGCCTCCTGCTGGGAGACTCCGGCCTCTGCACCACAAACACTGAGTTAGACATTACATCACATCACATTACACCACACCACACCACATCACATCACATTACATCACATCACATTACACCACACCACACCACATCACATCACATTACATCACATCACATTACACCACATCACATCACATTACATCACATCACATTACACCACACCACACCACATTACATCACATCACATCACATCACATCACATCACATCACATCACATTACATCACACCACATTACATCACATTACATCACATCACATCACATCACATCACATCACATTACATCACATCACATCACATTACATTACATTACATTACATCACATCACATCACATCACATTACATCACATCACATCACATCACATCACATCACATTACATTACATCACATCACATCACATCACATTACATTACACCACACCACACCACATTACATCACATTACATCACATCACATCACATCACATCACATCACATCACATTACATCACATTACATCACATTACATTACATTGCATAGAGTGCCACAGTGACGCGTCCTAAAACCCGGAAGTAAACTCCTTCCGGTTCCTTCGTCAAAAACCAATGAGATTTCTCCATAGGATTTTGGAAAATAGCTGGAAATAAGGTCTGTGGTTGAGACACATTTAAGAGACGGATCACGTTTTGTTCAGCCGGTTCATCTCCACATGTCTACCCTACTTTTAGGGTCTACTTTTTTTTTCGAATCATAAATCTAGTCCCCAGAAGCAAAATGCTAACGTTATGCTATAAACGAACTACAGCAGGGTCGCTGCTTCAACGTCACGCCAACTTCAGATCCATATTCAAACACACAGATTCTAAATGGTACGAGTTGAAGCGTTTGTTTGAACAGTCTGCAGGAGGCAGGGACTTGCTTTCAAGCAGAACAGGGCAAACTAACTTAGAGGAGTGTTCACGTGTTCGGTGTAATGACGTACAACGTCCTCCACGACTTCTGTAGTCCTATTCAGCCACTTGGTAACAACCATCGTTTTTCAGACACGTCAACTCTTCAGAAATCACCAGTGGGGTCACTGCTGATGGATTTAATGTCCTAGAACAAAACGTGATCCGTCTCTTCAATGTGTCTCAACCACAGACCTTGGTTCAGATATCTTCCTAAACCCTATGGAGAGATCCCATTGGCTCTGAGACCAGGGAACAGGAAGTGGAGAGATCCCATTGGCTTTGAGACCAGGGAACAGGAAGTGGAGAGATCCCATTGGCTCTGAGACCAGGGAACAGGAAGTGGAGAGATCCCATTGGCTCTGAGACCAGGGAACAGGAAGTGGAGAAATGCTGACTCACTTCCTGGTTTTAGGACGCGTCACTGCGGTTCTCTATTACATTACCCTAACCCTGAAGAACAAGATCTGAGTACTTCTACTTTTACTCAAGTACTAGATGTGAGTACTTCTACTTTTACTCAAGTACAAGATCTGAGTACTTCTACTTTTACTCAAGTACAAGATCTGAGTACTTCTACTTTTACTCAAGTACTAGATGTGAGTACTTCTACTTTTACTCAAGTACTAGATGTGAGTACTTCTACTTTTACTCAAGTACAAGATCTGAGTACTTCTACTTTTACTCAAGTACAAGATCTGAGTACTTCTACTTTTACTCAAGTACAAGATCTGAGTACTTCTACCTTAACTCAAGTACTAGATGTGAGTACTTCTACTTTTACTCAAGTACTAGATGTGAGTACTTCTACTTTAACTCAAGTACTAGATGTGAGTACTTCTACTTTTACTCAAGTACTAGATGTGAGTACTTCTACTTTTACTCAAGTACTAGATGTGAGTACTTCTACTTTAACTCAAGTACTAGATGTGAGTACTTCTACTTTAACTCAAGTACAAGATCCGAGTACTTCTACTTTTACTCAAGTACAAGATCTGAGTACTTCTACTTTTACTCAAGTACAAGACCTCAGTACTTATTCCCCCTCCTCTGTTTCTGGATGGTATAATGCATAGAGTATAGTGTATAGTATATATCAGTGTATATTAGTATACATAGAGTGTATATGTACCTGCACAGATGTGGGAGGGGCTTAGCCCCCGCAGCTCAGACAGGAAGTGGAACCCAGCTGCTGTCAGTCGGCTCTTCACAGCTGGACTGAGAGAACAGCTGGAGATCTGCATCTTCATCTGAGTATACAGAGAGTATGTAAGGGATCATGTGCAGCGACGCGGTCATTATGGGGAAAAGAACATCCGACAGGCTGATCAGGAGCCTGGCGCGAAGCGGAGGGATCTAGATCTGCATGGAAATCAACCGAACTTCTTTCTGCAGATGTGAGCATCCTTAACAACGGTCAATAAATCCTTGACAGCGGTTTGATTGATTGATTGATTGAAAAGTTTATTAACAGCTTGTATATTGGGTACAGTACAGTACAGCTCAAAACATACAATTGTTAAGGGGATGCAGACCAGAGAAAGACTTTCGTCTTGTTTACATCAGGGTCCCCCATTTCCAATTCATCATATCATTTAAGACATATAAGACATATTTGACATACAGATGGCTTATTTACAATTTACATACAGTTGGTCTGTCTGTTCTGGATTAACAACGTGTCACGTGTTCTGAATTGACCAATCAGAATCGAGTATTCAACTAAGCCATGTAATAAAAAGTATTAAATACTCTTTAAACTGTGTATAAAGTATTAAATACTCTTTAAACTGTGTACTACCTGCTCTTCACCGCTCGCGTTTCCCAGCATGCCTTTCGCCTCTGAGGAGCCTTACTTCCGGTTTCACAGTAAAGGTTGTATTCAGTTTATCGATTTCTCTTATTGTGAATTTGTTTGTGTTTATGTGACCTGTATGTAAACACTAATAAACACTTAGTGTATCTCTAACAACAGCTGATAGTAAACAATAATAAACACTTAGTGACGTCACTCCAACAACAGCGGAGAGTTTACATGCTTTTATTTTGAAGGCATTTCTGGCCGTTCAGATCATGGTTCAGATCAGCTGATCGTCGCGCTGCGTGTCGTCATCAAGACGCGACACAAGGAACACGTGAGAAGAGCCGTTTGTTATTTTCTTATTTTCTTATTCCGAAGGTGAGTTTAGAGTTTATAAGCAGTGTAACGCGTTACAAAGGTAACGCGTTACACCCAACACTGTTACAACAGTAACGGAGTTACAGTAATGTATTACTTTTTGCTGTCACGAAGTAATGTAAAGCATTACTAATGAAATTTGGGTAATATACTACCCGTTACAATTCTCAGTAACGCAGTTACAACTCATTTTAACCCGAAATGAAATGGTGTTTTGTTTTTTAAGAATTCACAAACATCGCGAGACATTCCGACACCAGAGAAACATTGTGCCGGTAGATTAGTAAACCTGGTGTTTGCCCTTCAGGCTGATTCTGATCGGGTTCCCTGGTCAGAATCAGCCTGAAGGGTAAACACCAGGCTGATCGGGTTCCCTGGTCAGCCTGTCGGGTGTATATCAGAGTCCTGCATCGGGTCGGGTACATGTATATGTATAGGTGTATATACACAAATATATATATATATATATATACACACACACATATATATATATACATGTTACCCTCCCACACCACCAGACCTCTCCGTGCTTCAGGAGATCATCTCTTACTCTTTATCATCAGTTTGATGTTCAACCGAAACTCTGCTGTCTGACTTTCAGTGAACACAACACGCCATGATGAAGAGGAGAGAGGAAGAGGAGGAGGAGAGGACGACTACATCCACCAGAGAGGAAGAGGAGGAAGAGGTCTCAGGTGATGATGATGAAGAGGTCTCAGGTGATGATGATGATGAAGAGGTCTCAGGTGATGATGATGATGAAGAGGTCTCAGGTGGTGAAGAAGGGGTCTCAGGTGATGAAGAGGTCTCAGGTGATGAAGAGCATAAGGATAAAGATGGTGGTGATGAAGGTGTTTCAGGGATGAAGAAGCAGACCAATCAGGAAGCAGCCGGAGACAGGAAGTGTGTCCCAGGTATTCTCTACCTGGGTCACATCCCTCCGAGGCTCCGCCCCCGACACGTGAGGAACCTGCTGTCAGCCTATGGGGAGGTGGGCCGCATCTTCCTCCAGCCAGAGGGTACTTATACACACTCTGTGTACTAATACACACGCATATACAAATCTTCCTGCAGCCAGGGGGTACTTATACACACTCTGTGTACTAATACACACATATATACACATCTTCCTGTAGCCAGAGGGTACTTATACACACTCTGTGTACTAATACACACGCATATACACATCTTCCTGCAGCCAGAGGGTACTTATACACACTCTGTGTACTAATACACACATATATACACATCTTCCTGCAGCCAGAGGGTACTTATACACACTCTGTGTACTAATACACACATATATACACATCTTCCTGCAGCCAGAGGGTACTTATACACACTCTGTGTACTAATACACACGCATATACACATCTTCCTGCAGCCAGAGGGTACTTATACCAGAGATGGAGTACTCGAGTCCTGCACTCGGACTCGAGTCGGACTCCAGTGTCGATTTTCGGGACTCGTGACTTGACTCGGACTCGCGCACTGATTGACGCGCATCGGACTCGGACTCGTGAATTCTGGCGTACGATGACTTGGACTCGGACTCGTGAATTTTTCCCCCCACGATGACTCGGACTCGACTTGTACATTGACGCTCCGACTTGGACTCGGACTCGGACTCGAGCAAGTTTTCTCTGGAGTCTGATGTCCTCTATCCTGGCGTGTGCACCGGCTGCGAGGCGAGTTCACGTACCGGGCCCCGCTGTTCCAGTCTAAAGATGTCTAGAGACACACCCCGCATCGTGCTGTATGCTTTCACACATTCTGCTTCCACATTGGAAAAGAGCAGCAAAATGCTCGTTGTGTGGAAACAATAGAGAAGAGAAGGCTCCGTAACACATTACTCTAAACATCGAGTTCAGACATATAGGCTGTCTTGAACACTATCATCAGAGTAACGTCATCTAATCAATACATAAAGATTCAGCCGATAACAGAAAGCGTCATTCTGCATGCTAAGTAGCCATGTGCTTTCTGGGGCTCAATCTTTATCAGTAAACCGATTTAACCGGTAAATGTTCTTTCAAAATAAGAGTCCCGATCTTATTACTATCAAAATAAAAGTGCAAAACGAAAACTTTACCATAGGAAAATATTGGCTTACAAATATAATCACTTCTCTAAAAGGTAACTCATTTTAAATATAGTTAGACATATTATAGGTCATTTACAATAATAATAATAATAATATTAATATTAGTAATAAGCTTTATATTTGTATAGCACCTATTACAAGACTTGTAGCCAAACTGGCTTCACAGCAGTTCAATAGACAGATTAGTATAACATGACAGGATGAAAGCAATGTAGAGGAGCAGCTACATTTCAACACATATATCCACGAAGATTAATACATGAAGACTTGGGACTCTGACTTGACTTGGACTCTTCTGAGGTGACTCGGACTTGGACTCTGACTCGAACACAGGTAATGATGACTCGGACTCGGACTCGACTCGGACACTCCTTGGGTGACTCGGACTTGGACTCGGACTCGACTACGACTCTCCCTTGGTGACTCGGACTCGAAGAGTGGTGACTCGAGAGTGACTTGGACTCGTGAATTGGTGACTTGACTACAACACTGACTTATACACACTGTGTACTAATACACACACATATATACACATCTTCCTGCAGCCAGAGGGTACTTATACACACTGTGTACTAATACACACGCATATACACATCTTCCTGCAGCCAGAGGGTACTTATACACACTGTGTACTAATACACACACATATATACACATCTTCCTGCAGCCAGAGGGTACTTACACATGTGCTTCTGTGTACTTACACATGTGCTTCTGTGTTCTGTGTACTTATACATGTGTTTCTGTGTACTTATACATGTGCTTCTGTGTACTTATACATGTGCTTCTGTGTACTTATACATGTGCTTCTGTGTACTTATACATGTGCTTCTGTGTACTTATACATGTGTGTGTACTTCCAGACGGGCAGGTGAGCACGAAGAAGAGGAAGGGGGGGTCCCGGCGCTGCGACTTCACTGAGGGCTGGATCGAGTTCAGAGACAAGCGCAGAGCCAAGCTGGTGGCTGCCTCGCTGCACAACACGCCCATGGGGACCAGGAAGCGCCAACGCTTCGCCTCAGACCTGTGGTGCATCAAGGTGACCTGTCTGTCTCTCACCTGTCTGTCTCTCTCAGTACCTGCACAGGTTCCAGTGGACTCACCTGTCTGTCTCTCACCTGTCTGTCTCTCTCAGTACCTGCACAGGTTCCAGTGGACTCACCTGTCTGTCTCTCACCTGTCTGTCTCTCTCAGTACCTGCACAGGTTCCAGTGGACTCACCTGTCTGTCTCTCACCTGTCTGTCTCTCTCAGTACCTGCACAGGTTCCAGTGGACTCACCTGTCTGTATCTCACCTGTCTGTCTCTCTCAGTACCTGCACAGGTTCCAGTGGACTCACCTGTCTGTCTCTCACCTGTCTGTCTCTCTCAGTACCTGCACAGGTTCCAGTGGACTCACCTGTCTGTCTCTCACCTGTCTGTCTCTCTCAGTACCTGCACAGGTTCCAGTGGACTCACCTGTCTGTCTCTCACCTGTCTGTCTCTCTCAGTACCTGCACAGGTTCCAGTGGACTCACCTGTCTGTCTCTCACCTGTCTGTCTCTCTCAGTACCTGCACAGGTTCCAGTGGACTCACCTGTCTGTCTCTCACCTGTCTGTCTCTCTCAGTACCTGCACAGGTTCCAGTGGACTCACCTGTCTGTCTCTCACCTGTCTGTCTCTCTCAGTACCTGCACAGGTTCCAGTGGACTCACCTGTCTGTATCTCACCTGTCTGTCTCTCTCAGTACCTGCACAGGTTCCAGTGGACTCACCTGTCTGTCTCTCACCTGTCTGTCTCTCTCAGTACCTGCACAGGTTCCAGTGGACTCACCTGTCTGTCTCTCACCTGTCTGTCTCTCTCAGTACCTGCACAGGTTCCAGTGGACTCACCTGTCTGTCTCTCACCTGTCTGTCTCTCTCAGTACCTGCACAGGTTCCAGTGGACTCACCTGTCTGTCTCTCACCTGTCTGTCTCTCTCAGTACCTGCACAGGTTCCAGTGGACTCACCTGTCTGTATCTCACCTGTCTGTCTCTCACCTGTCTGTCTCTCACCTGTCTGTCTCTCTCAGTACCTGCACAGGTTCCAGTGGACTCACCTGTCGGAGCGCCTGGCCTTTGAGCAGACGGTGCAGCAGCAGAGATTGAGGACAGAGGTTTCTCAGGCCAAAAGAGAGACCAACTTCTACCTGAACAACGTGGACCGGAGCGCTCACCTGGACACCGTGAGGAGGAAGAGACAGAGGGACGGCCAGCAGGTAAACCAAGAGCACGCACACACACCAATAACACACCTCAGTGTTTCCCCTAGGATGGAGTCATAGCAGCGGTGCTAAGGCGCGTGGTGCTAAGGCGCGTGGTGCTAAGGCGCGTGGTGCTAAGGCGCGTGGTGCTAAGACGCGAGGTGCTAATGCGCGAGGTGCTAAGGCGCGTGGTGCTAAGGCGCGAAGTGCTAAGGCGCGAGGTGCTAAGGCGCGAGGTGCTAAGGCGCGTGGTGCTAAGGCGCGTGGTGCTAAGGCGCGTGGTGCTAAGGCGCGAGGTGCTAAGGCGCGTGGTGCTAAGGCGCGTGGTGCTAAGGCGCGAGGTGCTAAGGCGCGTGGTGCTAAGGCGCGAGGTGCGTGGTGCTAAGGCGCGTGGTGCTAAGGCGCGAGGTGCTAAGGCGCGAGGTGCTAAGGCGCGAGGTGCTAAGGCGCGTGGTGCTAAGGCGCGAGGTGCTAAGGCGCGTGGTGCTAAGGCGCGTGGTGCTAAGGCGCGTGGTGCTAGTTTCTATGTGTCTGCCAGCACAAGAAAGGCTCTTGAGGCCTACGTAGCACCAAGGCCGGGTCCAGACTATTTGCTGCTCTAGGCGAGATTTGATATATAAAGAATAAATGAAAAATCTCTACAAAAGACAAATCCACTACAAAAACAGAAACTTATTGACATAGGTAATAGACGTCAAAATGGCTTCAAATGTATTCAGTATTGTATGAACATGTTTGAATTGGGGGGTGGACGTCACATCCTCTAGGGGGGTCCGGGGGTCTGCTCAATCTGGTGCACTTTGAGCACACAATGACTAGAGACCTGATCTAGGGACCTGATCTAGAGACCTGATCTAGCGACCTGATCTAGGGACCTGATCTAGAGACCTGATCTAGAGACCTGATCTAGAGACCTGATCTAGAGACCTGATCTAGGGACCTGATCTAGAGACCTGATCTAGAGACCTGATCTAGAGACCTGATCTAGAGACCTGATCTAGAGACCTGATCTAGAGACCTGATCTAGAGACCTGATCTAGAGACCTGATCTAGAGACCTGATCTAGAGACCTGATCTAGGGACCTGATCTAGAGACCTGATCTAGAGACCTGATCTAGAGACCTGATCTAGGGACCTGATCTAGAGACCTGATCTAGGGACCTGATCTAGAGACCTGATCTAGAGACCTGATCTAGAGACCTGATCTAGAGACCTGATCTAGAGACCTGATCTAGGGACCTGATCTAGAGACCTGATCTAGAGACCTGATCTAGGGGAACTCTAAACACCCATATGAAAAAGATCGGTTTACATTTTAATAATCAATAAGTTTGTGAACAGAGCCAATAACCAATAACCAATACATGGAACTTATTTTATTTTTGTTGTTCATTCATATCTTATTTCAGTTAACATTCATTTATGCATATGTTTGTATCTCTCCAACTGTAAACGATATGTCTGGTTTTCTGTCCTATAGTATACAATGATTTCAAACCTGTTTTTATTCATCCTAATAATTACAAAGGAGTGCCTTGGCAATGTGACGTGACGTGAACATGGTCATTTTTGTTTTGTAACATTAAATAAAATAATCAAAATATTTTATAAAAAAAATCCCGATCCCGATTTTTTTCTCCTGATTCCGATCTTTTGAAAATCACGTGATCGGCTCCGATCCCCGATCACGTGATCGGATCGGGAAATCTCTAGTCGCCACTTATTATTATTTTAATTTAAAAAAAAAAAAGTAAAAAAAAGGGTACCTGGCTGGCGCCCCCTAGCAGCGGCGCGCATATTTGTATATAGGGGAAACACTGCACCTATCTCACCTGTAAAACACCTGTCCCACACCCATATCTCACCTGTCCCACAACTGTCCCACCTGTAACACACCCGTATCTCACCTGTAACACACCTGTCCCACCTGTAACACACCCGTATCTCACCTGTAACACACCTGTCCCACCTGTAACACACCCGTATCTCACCTGTAACACACCTGTCCCACCTGTAACACACCCGTATCTCACCTGTAACACACCTGTCCCACCTGTAACACACCCGTATCTCACCTGTAACACACCCGTCTGTCCCACCTGTAACACACGCTGTGGCACGCTCCCGCGAGGTGCAGTGGGCATGCATAACACGGCATAACACCGGCGCTAACAGTTCACGAGCCCCCCCCGTTGACGGTTCATGAGCGTGCTCTTCCCCCCCCGCCCCCCCCGTCAGTTGTGTACAGAACGACGGGTAATAATGGATTTTGACGGAAATATTACGATCCTGTCCGTCAAAATGTAACACACCCGTATCCCACCTGTAACACACCTGTCCCACCTGTAACACATCTTTGATTGGTCACATGCTGCTGACTCCGCCCTGTCATGTGATCACGTTCTCAGTTAATGGTTTGTTGTCTTGTGATTGGTTGTCAGGTGGACGAGAGGACGTGGGACTTCACTCAGCGTCAAACGGAGGAGGAGATCCAGATAAGGAAGAGGAAGAAGAAAGACTCCGTTTCCCAGAAGCACCTGGACAAGGCCCGCCTCATACAGCAGAAGAGCCAATCAAACGTCTCGTTGCTAGCAAAGATCTTCAACTCCAAACATCAGAGCGACTGATTGGCTGTTGGACAGGAGTGTTTACATGGAAACAGGAAGCAGACTAGAGACTGTCAGAGTTTCTGACACACCCTCATTCACCAATCACTGAACAGGGGGCGGAGCCAACATGTTCTTCTGTACCCGCCTTAACGAGGTTGTTAAGTTTCCTGTACCCGCCTTAACGAGGTCGTTAAGTTTCCTGTACCCGCCTTAACGAGGTCGTTAAGTTTCCTGTACCCGCCTTAACGAGGTCGTTAAGTTTCCTGTACCCGAAGGTTTGTTAGTTTTGTTGTTTTGTAGTTGCCGCTCTGTTAACTGTTGTAAATAAATTTGAGTGCCAGAATTCAGAACTGTGTTTTTGGATCTTTCTGAAGGAGAGACTGATTGATTGATGGTTGGATCGATTGATGGATGATGGTTGGATTGATTGATGGTTGGATCGATTGATGGTTGGATCGATTGATGGATGATGGTTGGATCGATTGATGGTTGGATCGATTGATGGCTGGATCGATTGATGGTTGGATTGATTGATGGTTGGATCGATTGATGGTTGGATCGATTGATGGATGATGGTTGGATCGATGGATGGATGATGGCTGGATCGATTGATGGTTGGATCGATTGATGGATGATGGTTGGATCGATTGATGGTTGGATCGATTGATGGATGATGGTTGGATGGATGATGGTTGGATCGATTGATGGTTGGATCGATGGATTGATTGATGGTTGGATCGATTGATGGTTGGATCGATTGATGGATGATGGTTGGATCGATTGATGGTTGGATCGATTGATGGATGATGGTTGGATGGATGATGGTTGGATCGATTGATGGATGGTGGTTGGATCGATTGATGGATGATGGTTGGATGGATGATGGTTGGATCGATTGATGGATGGATCGATGGATGGATGATGGTTGGATCGATTGATGGTTGGATCGATTGATGGATGGTGGTTGGATCGATTGATGGATGATGGTTGGATCGATTGATGGATGGATCGATGGATGGATGATGGTTGGATCGATTGATGGCTGGATCGATTGATGGATGATGGTTGGATCGATTGATGGTTGGATCGATTGATGGATGGTGGTTGGATCGATTGATGGATGATGGTTGGATCGATTGATGGATGATGGCTGGATCGATTGATGGATGATGGTTGGATCGATTGATGGTTGGATTGATTGATGGATGATGGTTGGATCGATTGATGGTTGGATTGATTGATGGATGATGGTTGGATCGATTGATGGATGGATGATGGTTGGATCGATGGATGGTTGGATTGATTGATGGATGATGGTTGGATTGATTGATGGGTGATGGTTGGATCGATTGATGGATGATGGTTGGATTGATTGATGGATGGTGGTTGGATCGATTGATGGTTGGATTGATTGATGGATGATGGTTGGATCGATTGATGGTTGGATTGATTGATGGATGATGGTTGGATCGATTGATGGTTGGATTGATTGATGGATGATGGTTGGATTGATTGATGGGTGATGGTTGGATCGATTGATGGGTGATGGTTGGATTGATTGATGGATGGTGGTTGGATCGATTGATGGGTGGTGGTTGGATCGATTGATGGGTGGTGGTTGGATCGATTGATGGGTGGTGGTTGGATCGATTGATGGGTGGTGGTTGGATCGATTGATGGATGGTCGTTGGATCGACACCCAATCACACTCTTTCCTGTCTGTCTACCTAATCCACACACTGACCCCCATCACCCCCCGTCTGGCATCAGGTCTAAACCACCAGACTCAGAGACAGATCACCCCCTGTCTGGCATCAGGTCTAAACCACCAGACTCAGAGACAGATCACCCCCTGTCTGGCATCAGGTCTAAACCACCAGACTTATGGCGCGTTTCCACTACAGCGCGCAGCCCGGTTTAAGAGGGCTGTGACGTCAGCGGCCCGTTTGTGGTTGCGTTTCCACTTGGCCTAGTACCGGCCGGCTGGTCCTAATTCTCAGTTTTTCTGGCCTCATAAAATCGTGGGGCCAGGGCCAAACACAACCGGGCTGTGTTTGTGACGTCAACGCTCTCGGCTGCTGATTGGTCGGAGAGAATCGTCACAATCTGCGCGCGAGATAATCCATTTTTACAAACAGCATTTTTGTTAACAGAGGAGCTACAACAATGGCAAAGAAAAGCACACCATGGTCGGTCGAGGAAGTGACGACGTCCATTATATATATAATGATAAGGTCCAGCGGGTGCTCGACGGGACAACTCGCAATATCAAAGTCTTTCAGGAGGTCTCTACACAGACACTGGACTCTCCAACGGCGTTACTGGAGTCTGCATGGTACGTTTTTGCTAACGCTGTTATTTGCTTGAAAGCTTTGTGTCCCTGCTTTGTGTCCCTGCTTTGTGTCCCTATCTGTTCTAAAGCTCACTTCTAACAAATAAGTCTATTTTATCCTTACATTTATGTTCGACAACCCCGATGGAGCCCCGAAGGCTAGCTAGGCAGATAGCATTAGCGAGAGCTATTGTTTGCTAACACCATATGTGCCATTGTTTACGTTCAGTTTGTCTTTTCTATAGTTGTTGTTGCTATTTATAGTATTGTGCTGCAGTAGTTTGTGGAATTTACAAGTCATGTTTCTGTTCTAGATGATTACATTGGGACTAGCGAGGAGGAACAGTTCCCAACAACGTCCTCTGCATCAACAGCACAAACCGAGGAGGAGACGATCTGGCCCTGCAGGAACGGCAACTGGCCCAGCAGAATCAATGCCATGTCTTATCTTATTGCTTGTTGATAAATAATTGCACCCACCAGCGATCACACAGAAAGATGGCATCATCTAGGCGTCCCTCTGCAGTCAGAAATATCATAAACACCATCGTCCACAAAGCACTGTACAGGGGTTTATGGATTTAAGAGAATACTTATCACAGTGAAACCTTTATCATCTGTTGCAATTAAAGCAAATAAGAGAATAAATACTTGGTTAAATAAAACATTTGAACTCTTTAGCAGGACAACTCTGCATACTGTTTGAAATTGAGTTTGCTAGCTTGAGGTCCTCCTCTAAAACATAACATTACATATTTTGTAATGGTATTAAGAATACATGATAAATACATGTAGTAAAGATTACTCAATTGTAATACCCTCGTTGTGCTAGACTCAAACACATTGCTTATATATTTCAAAGAGAAGAGAACAAAAGAAAACACCTATACAAAGAGAGCGGTGCACAGCGCTTAATATTTACTTGCACTATATTTCTGTTGATCTGGGTTATTGTGTTGCACTGTTGGAGGAGCCTGTGACCTAAGATGTTCATTGTCATAACTACACTAGCTATGTTCGTATGACAAAATAAAAAACCTTGAACCTTGAGGCTGTGTCTTTCAGACAAACCATCATAATCATATTATTTTATGCTGTGGATACTTTAGCCTCCATCCATGTTAACAATTTTTTACACTTGCATTTATGAATATAGTTCTGTTGTGTTTTACACTTTTGTATTTATGTTTATAGTTTGCTTTGATATTTGCTTAATTTATTAGATTATTATTATGGGGGCAGTACTGGTGCTTGAAATTCAAATATTTACTAAATAGTCAATTCTGATAACATTTTTTTGGTTTAAATAATTTGACAAACACATGTATGTGAAAAAGAAAAGATGTATTTATGTTCAATACAATGAATATTTAGGTATTACACGTAGGTTTTCCTCAGGCATCCTGAAGTTCTCCACTGAGTGTGTGAAAGATGGAACAATCACATTCCACCACTCGGTAGCTCGGTCGGTAACTTCTGAAATACACAAACAAAAGCATACATATTTGAATACGTAAAAGTGGTAGCTACAATTAATTAAATACTTGAAATACTTTGGTCGTATAGGGAGCGTGAGCCTAAACACATTGCTAGTTAGCGAACGTTAGCTTACCAAGTAGCATTGTAGTTAGTAGTGATTCGAGTCGTCCTGTAGTCTCTGCGGCGTAGGAGGACTGCCCGAACTCTCGCGTCAGCTTCTTCTATACCTCGTCTTGCTATACGTCGCCTCTTTCGAAACAACTCTTGTCTATTTCTTGTGATAATAAACCACACAGCAAAAAACAAGCAAACGATCGCTTTCACATCTCCATTGTTGTGTCGCATTGAAGATGACGTCACGGCAGTTTTAAGCAGCGTCGCTCCGCCTACACTGTGTTACTATAGATACTGACCCGGTTCCTAAACTGTAATGGAAACGCGCCACAAAGTGAGCTGGTCCTAACGAGGCCGGGCGCGGCCAAAGGAGGCCGAGCGGGGCCGAGCGAGGCTGTGTAGTGGAAACGCGGCATTAGAGACAGATCACCCCCTGTCTGGCATCAGGTCTAAACCACCAGACTCAGAGACAGATCACCCCCTGTCTGGCATCAGGTCTAAACCACCAGACTTAGAGACAGATCACCCCCTGTCTGGCATCAGGTCTAAACCACCAGACTCAGAGACAGATCACCCCCCGTCTGGCATCAGGTCTAAACCACCAGACTCAGAGACAGATCACCCCCCGTCTGGCATCAGATCTAAACCACCAGACTCAGAGACAGATCACCCCCCGTCTGGCATCAGGTCTAAACCACCAGACTTAGAGACAGATCACCCCCTGTCTGGCATCAGGTCTAAACCACCAGACTCAGAGACAGATCACCCCCTGTCTGGCATCAGGACTAAACCACCAGACTCAGAGACAGATCACATAAAACAAACACATAAAACTTCTGACCCGTACCTGTTTTTTCCATCTCAGAAACATTGCTAAGCTCAGGGGGGTTCTATCACACACAGAAATGGAGATGGCTATTCATGCCTTTATTTCATCCCGGCTGGATTACTGTAATGCTCTGTTCTCCTGCCTCAACAAAACATCAATAAACCGGTTACAACAGGTCCAACATGCTGCAGCCAGATTGCTCACTCGGTCCAAAAAAACATGCCACATCACTCCGATCCTTTCTGCCCTGCACTGGCTCCCTGTCCATCTCAGAACCCAATTCAAGGTTTTGGTCTTCACTTATGGCGCATTTCCATTGCAGCGCGTAGCTCGCTTTAAGCGTGCCGTGTCGTGCCGTCCCCTTGTTTGGTTGTGCTTCCACTAGGCCTCGTTCCGGCGCGGCACGGCGCGGGGCCACTTTTTCCCCTCTTTTCTGGCCCTAGAAAATTGTGGTTCTATCGGGGCCAACAAACAGGGCTGAGTCGGGCTGAGTATGCTAAACTAGAGAGAGGAGCGCTGGCAAGAGGGCTAGAACTACAACAAGATGGACATATTTGACCGTGATTTAATTGTAATACACGTTTCAAAATGATGCCGAAGTAACAACATACTGATACCGGTTAGTAAAAACCATGAATTAATGCTTTGTCAAGTCTGCAGACAGACGGCAGGCGAAAAACCTTTTAAAATGCGTGTTTTTCTAGATGGAGATTGGCTAAGCTAACGCAGTATATGCCCCGACCGTCCACACTCACAACAACGGCCTATACAGACATAAATAAAGCAGCGACTGTATTCACCATGACACAGGCAGTCTGTGGTGTGTACTTGTTTAACTTTTGTCGAGTTTCTGAACATATATAAGGAGCTGTGAGCTCTGAGTGCTAACAGCTAACGGCTGTGTTGTGTTTCTGGATTTCTCGTTGAAGATGACGTCACGGCTCCGCCTACACTGCGTTACTATAGTAACTACCCCAGTTCCTAAACTGTAATGGAAGCGCAGCATGAAGTGAGTCGGCCCTGTTAAGGCCCAACGCGGCCAAGCCGTACCGAGCCGTACAGAGTGTGGCCGAGGCCGACCGTGTAGTGGAAATGCGCCATTATAGAGCTGTCCATGGCCAAGCCCCAGCCTACATTAATGACCTGATCCTCCCTCATAGCACAACTCGGGCCCTGAGGTCCTCTGAGCAAGGCCTCCTAAGGGTGCCCCGAACCAGGCTAAAAACCAAGGGGGACCGTGCCTTTGAGGTGGTGGCCCCAAGGCTCTGGAACAAACTCCCCCAGACACTAAGAGCCTCTGCCTCAGTAGAGATTTTTAAGGGGCAGTTAAAGACCCACCTCTTCCGTCAGGCCTTTGGGGCATCGGAGGAGGTGAGTTAGTAGCTGTCTTTTATTGGTGTTTTATCGTATGTTTTATCCTATGTATTACCTGCTGTTGTTTTATGCCTTTTTATGCCTTTTATTCTACATTTTAGTTGTACTGTGAATTGTGTACTGTACTGTAAACCACTTTGTACATTCGTGTTGAGAAGGGTGCTATATAAATAAAGCTTTACTTACTTACTTACCCCCCGTCTGGCATCAGGTCTAAACCACCAGACTTAGAGACAGATCACCCCCTGTCTGGCATCAGGACTAAACCACCAGACTCAGACTCAGATCACCCCCTGTCTGGCATCAGGTCTAAACCACCAGACTTAGAGACAGATCACCCCCTGTCTGGCATCAGGACTAAACCACCAGACTCTGAGACAGACCCGGGCCAACAACCGGGCTGAGTATGCTAAACTACTGACGTGAGAGGCTACAACTACAACAAGATGGACATATTTGACCGTGATTTAATTGTAATACACGTTTCAAAATGATGAAGTAACAACATACTGATACCGGTTAGTAAAAACCATGAATTAATGCTTTGTCAAGTCTGCAGACAGACGGCAGGCGAAACACCTTTTAAAATGCGTGTTTTTCTAGATGGAGATTGGCTAAGCTAACGCAGTATATGCTCTGACCGTCCACACTCACAACAACGGCCTATACAGACATAAATAAAGCAGCGACTGTATTCACCATGACACAGGCAGTCTGTGGTGTGTACTTGTTTAACTTTTGTCGAGTTTCTGAACATATATAAGGAGCTGTGAGCTCTGAGTGCTAACAGCTAACGGCTGTGTTGTTTTTCTGGGGTTCTCATTGAAGATGACGTCACGGCTCCGCCTACACTGCGTTACTATAGTAACTACCCCAGCTACTAAACTGTAATGGAAGCGCAGCATAAAGTGAGCCAGTCCTAACGAGGCCTAGCCATACCGTATTAAGCCGTGCGAGGTCCTGCAGTGGAAAAGCGCCATTAGAGACAGATCACCCCCTGTCTGGCATCAGGACTAAACCACCAGACTTGGAGACAGATCACCCCCCGTCTGGCATCAGGACTAAACCACCAGACTCAGTCAGTTTCATCTCACAATAAGACTATTAAACATCTGAACTCTGTGAAGAACATCCATAAACATTCCTGTTTGCATATTATTTATATAAAGTTTTCACCGTAATAAACCGTATTTAATTTCATCTTAATGTACATTATTTAATTTTACATTCTCTTCTTGTACATATCGTATTCTATTTACATGTATATAGACTTCTTGCACTATTTTGTATTTTATGATATATGTTGCATTGTTGGAGGAGCTCAGGTCAGAAGAATTTCATTGCCATTTCTACACTGAAGCTGCTGAGCATCTGATGAGAACTCTTTGATCTTTGGACCTTGAGGCCCAATCCCAAACCACTCCCTCGACCCTACCCCTCCGTGACGGAGTGAACTCCGTCTGTAGCCACACTCAGCTGAACGAGGCTCCTCCTGTCAGATGGAGGGAGTAAATACAGCCGCAAGCTTTGGGACAAACTCCCCTCTCCGGCAGAAACAGGAAATGCCGTACCTGTATGTAACAACGGTTTCAAATCAGCATCTCTTAGACAACATTTTTAAATTAAAGGTGGGGTAGGTAAGTTTGAGAAACCGGCTCGAGATACACTTTTTGTTATATTCCATGGAATGCTCTTAACATCCTGATAGCAATGAATATCTGAAGTGCTTTGACAAAAAATCCATAAATAAATATCATCTGTGGAAGCCGTAGTACTGTAAAAAGCACGACCAATCATCTGAGCCGGCCCGGCTAAAGTAACTGGATGGCCTACCTGCCTGTCAGCCTTCCATCTGTGCACAAACTTATCTCGTGCCCTCATTGGTCATGTGCGCGTTCGTGTGTGTTGGAGGAGGGGCTCTGTGAGGAAGTGGCAGATTTTCTCCGGTTGTGTATTTTCAAATTCTAGCGATCTCGAGCCGGTTTCTCAAACTTACCTACCCCACCTTTAATAACTCAAATAAAACTCCAAACATCTTTCATTGTGTTACTTTTTTGTAAAGCTCTTTTAGTTTTAAACCTGATGTTTATAAGCTTCTTAGTTGTTGCAACAGTCTGTAAATATGCACAACTTTATAATAAAATGCACACATTTACCTTTTTCTAGACTAAACACAGGTATGATCCTAAGTTAAAAACATATGAGGTTATCATGAGGTTGTTAACATCGCAGTTTATCAGTGGATGTTTGCTGGAACTGTTTGTAAACAGCGTGTTTCCTGACGGACACACACAGCGTGACTCCCGTCAGGTAGAGACCGGTCTCCAGTCAGCACCGCTGCAGACTCGCTGTTTGAGGGCTTGATAGCCCACTCCCCCTCCACACCGCTCTACACTCGTTGGTTTGGAACAGACCTTAATGTGGCGGACCCTCCGCGCGAACGCGCAAACGGAGGGGTAGGGTGTAGGGGGCGGTTTGGGATTGGGCCTAAATCACACACTGTTGGCCATCGGGACATGTTGTCTCTTCACTCTGCTGCTTCTGCCTGAGTTTACTGTGTGATCGACTGCTTCTGCCTGTGTTTACTGTGTGATCGACTGCTTCTGTCTGAGTGATCCAACATGGCGACCCCCGCAGCATCACGTGTTCTGTTCTCTGAGGCGGTGAGACAGGTGCTGCTCAGCTGGCCGGTTCTACAGGTAGATAAAACCCGAGCAGACAGACAGGTAGATATAACCCGAGCAGACAGACAGACAGACAGGTAGTCTCGCTGCGGGTCTAACAGCTAGCCTGTTAGCATCGGGCTGTTAGCTCTTTAAACAACAAGCTCTTCACCGGAACCCTTATAAGGCCATTCCGGTCTTTCTTAATAACAATAATACTTGGTATGGTGCTCCATCCGCTTTACAAGCAAAGGCAACACATAACAAGAAGAACAGCTAAATGAGGTGCAAGAGGGTAGAGTACTGCTACTGGATATATTATTGTGTGTGTGTGTGTGTGTGTGTGTGCGCGCGCAGATCGCGGTGGATAATGGGTTTGGAGGCGTGTACGGGACGCAGAAAGCTGATTGGATGGTGGATGTGGTGCAGCAGTTTTTCCATGACAACGGTAAGTAACCATGGTAACATTTATTTATCAAAACTGTCAACAAGTGAATATTTAACGGCGTATTATCGGCATGTTAAATAACTGCACGTAAAATATAAATGTTTCCTGAGCAGCCGACCTGCAGCGCGGAGAAGTTGAAGACTTCCTGTCCGACATCATGAACCAAGAGTTCAACACAGTGGTGGAGGACGGGAGTTTACCTCAGGTACACACACACACACACACACACACACACACACACACACACACACACACACACACACACACACACACACACACACACACACACACACACACACACACACACACACCAGGGCTCCAGTGTTATGCATGCCCGCCAAAAAGGAAATGATATCGTTTCCAAACCTCACTTTACAAATCATTGAAATGTCTGAGTTTATGCTTTACGCTGTGGCGTGCTCCCGCGAGGTGCAGTGGGCCTGCACAACACGGCATAACACCGGAGCTAACAGTTCACGAGCGTGTACAGACCGACGGGTAATAATGTATTTTGACGAAAATGTTACGATCCTGTCCGTCAGCGGCAGCGAAAAAGTCTAGTGCAACCTCTGACACACACACACACACACACACACACACACACACACACACACACACACACACACACACACACACACACACACACACACACACACACACACACACACTAGTATTCATTATTACTATTATTGGACAATAATTATAGTATATGTTCGAAATTTAAGGAAATATCATGAAATACAATATGTTTATATGTGTAGTACACAGTTAGTGATATAATACTGTGTGTGTAATGTGTGTGTGTAATACTGTGTGTGTAATGTGTGTGTAATGTGTGTGTGTAATATGTGTGTGTAATAATGTGTGTGTGTGTGGCAGCTGTGTGACGCTCTGCTGCAGATGTTCTCTCAGTGGCAGCAGGGGGCGCTGCAGACGCTCAGAAACACCATCGACTCCTTGTCTCAGAAGAAGAGTGAGAGGGCAAAGGTCACGGCCCCCCCCCCTCAGTCTGATGAAGATGAGGAGGATGAAGAACCTCAGGTTTGTCTTACACACACTGAAGTCTCTACACTCGACTGCTACTGTCTGAGTTTACTGTATAATCTACACACATCAGACGGACCTTACTATTCTAAAGTGTGTGTGTGTGTGTGTGTGTGTGTGTGTGTGTGTGTGTGTGTGTGTGTGTGTGTGTGTGTGTGTGTGTGTGGTGTGTGTGTGTGTGTGTGTGTGTGTGTGTGTGTGTGTGTGTGTGTGTGTGTGTGTGTGTGTGTGTGTGTGTGTGTGTGTGTGTGTGTGTGTGTGTTGTGTGTGTGTGTGTGTGTGTGTGTGTGTGTGTGTGTGTGTGTGTGTGTGTGTGTGTGTTGTGTGTGTGTGTGTGTGTGTGTGTGTGTGTGTGTGTGTGTGTGTGTGTGTGTGTGTGTGTGTGTGTGTGTGTGTGTGTTCAGGTGATGGAGTGTGAACCCTCCGCTCCGTCAGTCAGCAGGAAAGCAGACCCTCCTGAGGAAGAGGACGGCTGGACGGTGGTGAAGAAGAAGTGAAGAGGAGTGTGTGTGTGTTTTTAATAAACCTGTTGAAATGCTGTTACTGAATGTCCCGTGTTGTTAACGTGTTGGAGAGCATTTCATTTCTAACATGTTTTGAATATAAATAATGACAGTGGTGGGGCACGAACTACTTAGATGTTTATAAGCTTCTGATGGATCAAACCATCCTCTGCTAAAAGCTTCTGGTCAGTAGGGTCCTTGTCCTTACTCAGAAGGAAACACGTTCACAAGACGAAGCATCCAGTATGGAAAAGGTTCAATGAACTCTTTAGTGCCAAAGTGGAAACTATATTGTGTTGCAATACTCAGACTCAACAACTTGTTGGTTTCAATGAACTCCTTTGGGTATCTGGAACCTTGATGACTTCTAAAGTCGGCCGAAGAGAGAGCATATCTGTGCTAAGGCACTGAGTGATCACATCTTGAGTCTCTGGAACAGTGATGAAGAGGAAGAGTGTGGTGCCTCAATGCCTGTCTGCTGAATGAGGATGGAGATCAAGTTAAAGTCAGAGAATGTAAATATCTCCTGAACTTCCCCACTCAATCTCTCAAGACCCGAGCAGATCTATTAGAAGTCCAAGGTAAGGCACGGGGCGCATGCTGCTCAAAGGAATCCCTCGCCATATGAACTTTGACCCTCGGAGAGAGACAGAGACAGAACGTGTGCTCTCTGAGGATAGGTCTGAGAGACAGGTAGAGAGAGAGAAGTGAGAAACAGAGAGAGAGACAGGTAGAGAGAGAGAAGTGAGAAACAGAGAGAGAGACAGGTAGAGAGAGAGAAGTGAGAAACAGAGAGAGAGACAGGTAGAGAGAGAGAAGTGAGAAACAGAGAGAGAGACAGGTAGAGAGAGAGAAGTGAGAAACAGAGAGAGAGAGAAGTGAGAAACAGAGAGAGACAGGTAGAGAGAGAGAAGTGAGAAACAGAGAGAGACAGGTAGAGAAAGAGAGAAGTGAGAAACAGAGAGAGACAGGTAGAGAGAGAGAGAGGTGAGAAACAGAGAGAGAGACAGGTAGAGAGAGAGAAGTGAGAACAAGAGAGAGACAGGTAGAGAGAGAGAAGTGAGAAACAGAGAGAGAGACAGGTAGAGAGAGAGAAGTGAGAAACAGAGAGAGAGACAGGTAGAGAGAGAGAAGTGAGAAACAGAGAGAGACAGGTAGAGAGAGAGAAGTGAGAAACAGAGAGAGACAGGTAGAGAGAGAGAAGTGAGAAACAGAGAGAGAGACAGGTAGAGAGAGAGAAGTGAGAAACAGAGAGAGACAGGTAGAGAGAGAGAGAGTGAGAAACAGAGAGAGACAGTAAGAGAGAGAGAGTGAGAAACAGAGAGAGAGACAGGTAGAGAGAGAGAAGTGAGAAACAGAGAGAGAGAGAGGGTAGAGAGAGAGAGAGAGAACAGAGAGAGAGACAGGTAGAGAGAGAGAAGTGAGAAACAGAGAGAGACAGGTAGAGAGAGAGAAGGTGAAAAACAGAGAGAGAGACAGGTAGAGAGAGAGAGGTGAGAAACAGAGAGAGAGCAGGTAGAGAGGAGTAAAGTGAGAAACAGAGAAGAGACAGGTAGAGAGAGAGAAGTGAGAAAACACGAGAGAGAGACAGGGAGAGGAGGAGAGAGTGAGAAACAGAGAGAGAGACAGGTAGAGAGAGAGAAGTGATGAAACAGAGAAGAGAGGACACAGGATAGAGATGAGAGAGTGCGAAGAAGAAACCTAGAGAGAGACAGGTAGAGAGAGAGAAGTGAGAAACCCCCAGAGAGAGAGACAGGGTGTTAGAGAGAGAGAAGTGAGAAACAAGAGAGAGAGACATCGGGTAGAAGAGAGGAAGTGAGAACAGAGAGAGAGACAGGTAGAGAGAGAGACAGTGGAAACCAGAGAGAGACAGGTAGACCCTTTAGAGAGAGAGAAGTGAGAAACAGAGAGGAGAGACAGGGGTAGAGAGAGAGAAGTGGAGAAACCGAGAGAGAGAACAGGTAGATGGAGAGAGAAGTGAGAAACAGAGAGAGAGACAGGTAAAGAGAGAGAAGTGAGAAACAGAGAGAGAGAGACAGGTAGAGAGAGAGAAGTGAGAAACAGAGAGAGAGACAGGTAGAGAGAGAGAGAAGTGAGAAACAGAGAGAGAGACAGGTAGAGAGAGAGAGAAGTGAGAAACAGAGAGAGAGACAGGTAGAGAGAGAGAGAAGTAAGAAACAGAGAGAGACAGGTAGAGAGAGAGAAGTGAGAAACAGAGAGAGACAGGTAGAGAGAGAGAGAAGTGAGAAACAGAGAGAGAGACAGGTAGAGAGAGAGAAGTGAGAAACAGAGAGAGAGAGACGGTAGAGAGAGAGAGAAGTGAGAAACAGAGAGAGAGACAGGTAGAGAGAGAGTGAGAAACAGAGAGAGAGAGAGAGAGAGAGAGAAGTGAGAAACAGAGAGAGACAGGTAGAGAGAGAGAAGTGAGAAACAGAGAGAGACAGGTAGAGAGAGAGAAGTGAGAAACAGAGAGAGAGACAGGTAGAGAGAGAGAAGTGAGAAACAGAGAGAGAGACAGGTAGAGAGAGAGAAGTGAGAAACAGAGAGAGACAGGTAGAGAGAGAGAAGTGAGAAACAGAGAGAGAGACAGGTAGAGAGAGAGAGGTGAGAAACAGAGAGAGAGACAGGTAGAGAGAGAGAAGTGAGAAAACAGAGAGAGAGAGACAGGTAGAGAGAGAGAAGTGAGAAACAGAGAGAGAGACAGGTAGAGAGAGAAGTGAGAAACAGAGAGAGAGACAGGTAAAGAGAGAGAAGTGAGAAACAGAGAGAGAGAGACAGGTAGAGAGAGAGAAGTGAGAAACAGAGAGAGAGACAGGTAGAGAGAGAGAGAAGTGAGAAACAGAGAGAGAGACAGGTAGAGAGAGAGAAGTGAGAAACAGAGAGAGAGACAGGTAGAGAGAGAGAGAAGTGAGAAACAGAGAGAGAGACAGGTAGAGAGAGAGAAGTGAGAAACAGAGAGAGAGAGAGGTAGAGAGAGAGAGAGAGAAGTGAGAAACAGAGAGAGAGACAGGTAGAGAGAGAGAAGTGAGAAACAGAGAGAGAGACAGGTAGAGAGAGAGAAGTGAGAAACAGAGAGAGAGAGACAGGTAGAGAGAGAGAAGTGAGAAACAGAGAGAGAGACAGGTAGAGACCCCATTACCCTCTAGGAGGCCGTAGACCAGCTAAGCATCTCTGTACCCCATGACCCTCCACGAGGCCGTAGACCAGCTAAGCATCTCTGTACCCCATTACCCTCTACGAGGCCGTAGACCAGCTAAGCATCTCTGTACCCCATGACCCTCCACGAGGCCGTAGACCAGCTAAGCATCTCTGTACCCCATTACCCTCTACGAGGCCGTAGACCAGCTAAGCATCTCTGTACCCCATTACCCTCTAGGAGGCCGTAGACCAGCTAAGCATCTCTGTACCCCATTACCCTCTAGGAGGCCGTAGACCAGCTAAGCATCTCTGTACCCCATTACCCTCTACGAGGCCGTAGACCAGCTAAGCATCTCTGTACCCCATTACCCTCTAGGAGGCCGTAGACCAGCTAAGCATCTCTGTACCCCATTACCCTCCATGAGGCCGTAGACCAGCTAAGCATCTCTGTACCCCATTACCCTCTAGGAGGCCGTAGACCAGCTAAGCATCTCTGTACCCCATTACCCTCTAGGAGGCCGTAGACCAGCTAAGCATCTCTGTACCCCATTACCCTCTACGAGGCCGTAGACCAGCTAAGCATCTCTGTACCCCATTACCCTCTACGAGGCCGTAGACCAGCTAAGCATCTCTGTACCCCATTACCCTCTAGGAGGCCGTAGACCAGCTAAGCATCTCTGTACCCCATTACCCTCTAGGAGGCCGTAGACCAGCTAAGCATCTCTGTACCCCATTACCCTCTAGGAGGCCGTAGACCAGCTAAGCATCTCTGTACCCCATTACCCTCTACGAGGCCGTAGACCAGCTAAGCATCTCTGTACCCCATTACCCTCTAGGAGGCCGTAGACCAGCTAAGCATCTCTGTACCCCATTACCCTCTAGGAGGCCGTAGACCAGCTAAGCATCTCTGTACCCCATTACCCTCTAGGAGGCTGTAGACCAGCTAAGCATCTCTGTACCCCATTACCCTCTACGAGGCCGTAGACCAGCTAAGCATCTCTGTACCCCATTACCCTCTACGAGGCCGTAGACCAGCTAAGCATCTCTGTACCCCATTACCCTCTAGGAGGCCGTAGACCAGCTAAGCATCTCTGTACCCCATTACCCTCTACGAGGCCGTAGACCAGCTAAGCATCTCTGTACCCCATTACCCTCTAAGAGGCCGTAGACCAGCTAAGCATCTCTGTACCCCATTACCCTCTAGGAGGCCGTAGACCAGGAGAAGGAAACGGGGGGTGGGGGTAAAGGATGAGGGGTTTTCGAGTAAACCACAGGGGTAAAAAGTGAAAGAAGATGTAAATAAGGTACTTTTTTAGTTATCCTATCTTATGTTAAAATATAGATTAGAATATAAATTTAAAATACATTTTTTAATTCTTATCTTATGTTATAAATATTATAGTATATTTTAAATTTCAAACAAATACATTTTAGATTTAAAAAAAAAAGAAAATTGTATTGGACACATCATCAGGACCGAGTGTTTCGGCCATTATCACAATACACCCTCACCCTCATTCAAATAATACTAATATGAATCTAATACTTAAAAAACAATAACCTGTGCCCCATACACCGCACGACTCCAGGTATTCCTCATAAGTTAGAGGTACATTGAGTCTGGAGCAAAAAGGTAGTCTAACACACAGACCCTGCATCGTGGTGCGAACACATCTTTTCAATAAAATAGGGTTAAGTTAGGGTTAGATGCATATCATCTAGGACTTTGGTTTAGGCACATAGGGTTAAGTTAGGGTTAGATGCATATCATCTAGGACTTTGGTTTAGGCACATAGGGTTAAGTTAGGGTTAGATGCATATCATCTAGGACTTTGGTTTAGGCACATAGGGTTAAGTTAGGGTTAGATGCATATCATCTAGGACTTTGGTTTAGGCACATAGGGTTAAGTTAGGGTTAGATGCATATCATCTAGGACTTTGGTTTAGGCACATAGGGTTAAGTTAGGGTTAGATGCATATCATCTAGGACTTTGGTTTAGGCACATAGGGTTAAGTTAGGGTTAGATGCATATCATCTAGGACTTTGGTTTAGGCACATAGGGTTAGGGTTAGATGCATATCATCTAGGACTTTGGTTTAGGCACATAGGGTTGTAACCCTATGTAACCCTATGTTGTAACCCTATTGATATAAAAAAGGGTTAGGCGTTATAAATGTTGAATCCTGTCACCGTGAAGCGGCGGCAGGATCGAATGCACTCTCCGTCGTTGTCACACATCAAGGCATGTTCACCTCTCATTCAGGCCCCTAGGATACACTGTGTCGAATCTGGCTATCCAAAGCCTCTCACCTCTACGTCTCTGGGCCACAGACCATCTGGAGTTGGACTCCAGGACCGCTGCTTGAACGGATTGCCATCCATGGAGCAGGAAGTGAGTAACCAATGGAGTAAGTGTGTTTTTTCTTCTCAAAATATTATATCTATGTTGGGTGAAACGTATAGAAATTGTGTTACTGGTTTCACCCACATACTGTAGTCCACAATGTTTACTAAGGTTAGGGGTTAGGGGGCCAGTTACCACCGCTAGTGTAGTTTAAAATGTGCATATCTGGGAATCCATATGGGACCTGGTCTGGGCGACAGCTTGGACCCCTGCATACATGTGTGTACAATTTGGGCCCCTTGGCGGTCTTCCTTAGCCGCGTTCACACCAAGTACTTTCCTGTACTTAGTTCCGGCACTAAGAGCCCTGGCGCTTTTAACCCCAGGGTACTTAGTACAGATCGCGTTCACACCGGAGTACTTTTCCCTGAGGGAAGATTACAAGTACAGTAGGTGGCGGTAAGCACCTTAAAGTTGTTTGCAACCCGCTACAAAACAAGAGAAGAAGAAAAACTGATACAGGATCTGTTTAATCGCCATGTCGGTTTTCTTTATTGCACTCTCAAGACATAACATTAAATAGAAATATTTTAAATGTAACTAAAGTGTCAGTTGTACATGTCAGTAAACATTGTCAATATAAAATAAAGTGTCAGTTGTACTATATAATAACAGTAATAACAATATAAAATAAACTCCCAGGTGTAGGGAGTCTCAGCAGCAAACCCACCTTTATTATATATCTTCCTGAGACCCACTGCATCCGTCTGCCATAAACACTATGCAAACATACATGTTAGTTTTGGCCCATAGTGGACTCCATGTTGTGTTGTGTGAAATGGGGGGGAATTAAAAGTTTAGGTCAAATAATATTTAAAATGATATAAATTGTCATATTTGTGTATGTGCCCCTGCCATTCCCCCACAAGGTTGCAACATTGATGATAAATAAATGACAAATAAAGCTTTGCCAGTTTATAACCGATGAAACATGATGGTATCAGAATAATCACTTACATGTGATGTATAGGATGCTACACAGGTCACTAAAGATAAAGTGTCAGGAGAAATAAGCTTAATCGCCATGTCGGTTTTCTTTATTGCACTCTCAAGACATAACATTAAATAGAACAATTTTAAATGTAAATAAAGTGTCAGTTGTACATGTCAGTAAACATTATATATAAAATAAAGTCATAACAGTAATAACAATATAAAATAAACTGTCCCAGGTGTAGGGATATTCTCAGCAGCATACACACCTTAGTGCAACGTTGTGTGTCGTGTGTCAGTATTTACAAAAACTATACCAAATAAACTGTTATTAAATGCAGTTTGTCGCTCATCCTGCCGCTGCGCCGACGCTTCCTCATGGCGCAACGCCCACACTTCATCCTGGTGCTGCTGGCGCTCCATCTGCTGCTTGAACACTTCTGCCTGGCGCTCCATCGAGGTGAGCATCTTGTCCTCCGTTTCCTGGGCCTTGGTGAACAGCACCATCTGATCTCCACGCAGCGACTCATTCACCACGGCACGCCGGTCCTCCAACGCCTGGGCGGTGTCAAAGAAATTCGCATCCCGTGTCCGCTTTCCTAAGAGGGGAAAATAAGCAATATACAATATACAAGTTTAGTCGCCATGTAGTTTTACAACATACTAGGAATGTGTTTTTTGTATTTTCACAAATAGAATTAAGGTTTCACAAATCTGAAACTGTGTTATAAAGAATCTTTTGACTCTCTGGGATAATCCAGTCCAAATAAATCGGCTATGCAGCGATTTAAGAGGTTCAAACACAGAGGATTGTTCCTTTTTGAAGAGTGCTTCATGTATGCTTGAACTTTGTTTAATGTTGTTGAGGCAAGTTAAACATAAAATATGATGAATATTATGAAATAAACATGATTGTGAACATCAGTTCGATGCGTAACGTTCTTTCAAGACAAAGTTACAGTGTGTGTGTACTGTGTGCTCGGGGCCGGTGTTAGCCTATTATGGCTAGCATGGCTAGCTTGATCTACTGAGCAAATAAAAGTACATCTGAGACCATTATTGTGCAGATTAAAACCCCAGTGCATGTAGTTGATTTTACCTTCGTCGTGGTCGTCATCGTTGGCCACTGAATCCGCCGTTTGTAGTCCTGCCCCGAGTTTCTTTATTTTTAGCCGGTGTGCCATGGGGCTGTGCACATTCCCAGGTCGAGTGAATGCTACTGAACTGGCTTCAGTAGCATTCCCTGGGTCGCGTCCTCTGCGTAGATCTCCAGAAGCGCCGACACCTCCTCATCATTTCTTGATGCTTGCCATAACTGCTTTCAAAAACAAACACAACGCACGGAGCGTTGTGTTTTTGTAGCGAGGAAAAACAATGGCGTCTTCACACAACATTTTCAGAGTTGTACGGGCGTGGTTTGCAATTCGCCCAGCCAATCAGCACTGGGGAACTTTTGGAGCTCTTTTCACCCACAGAAAAGTACGCTCTCTGAGCTGGCTCTAAAAATGGGGGTAAAAGTACCCGAGATTAAGTACGATTTTTGGTGTGAACGCGACATAAGGGGTACTCACGGAACTAAAACGCGAAAAGTACGGTAAAAGTACTCCGGTGTGAACGCGGCTATTGTTACTCCAATTGGACTTTGAAAACTTGAAATGGGCACAAGTCCTTCCAACGGGTGGGCATCCATATCCCACTTGGTGTGTGCGTTGCCCCCGCCCCCCCGAAGGTGCCCACCGAGTTTGAGGCAAATCTGGGAATTTCTAATTTTTACGTGACCTTTAAATTGAGCACTCTGACAGCAGGTCAACTTAAGATGTCGCGTAATTACCTTACATTTTGGCCTGTAGCTCTGGCATTGTTTGGCTGAAAGACTTAATTCAAAGGTCCCTACAAAGCTGAGACTGAGACCTTTCCACAAACATAAACCATGTCGACAAGATTGGAGCTTCTGGGGCTACAATGGACCCGGTGATATATGAACAAAACACGTGTTTTCGAATATTATCCAAACTAAACACCCTGGCTCTCACCCTTCACGTGCTTCAAATTGCACATGCTTTACAGATTCTGAGAGCTTGGATTCTCTTCTTTGTAAAAAGCTTTGAACCAAGTTTTTGACACAAAGTATGAGCTCTGGAATGCAGTTTGAAAGTGGAAAAATCTCAATCTGACAGCTCCAGATTTGCTACTGCGGCCTCCATTAGAGCTGCTTGGGCCCTAGCAGGCACAGGATCAACAGATATCACCTTAGCTGGAGCACAATTGCGATTCTGAAATATCTCAGGCTAACTTCCTGTCACATGGGAACTAAAAAGAACTGCTTCATGCAGTACGGGAAGTCACCAGAAGGAGTCACTATAACACACCAAATAATTGGCGGAGCCAGAACAGAAGGTTTTGTCCTGTTTTAGGCCGTGACCTTTGACATTAGGTAGACCAGAGGGGTCAAACGACATGTACTCTTCGAGCCGGTTCAAACGAGACCGTGTTCAAAGACCTCGGACCTTCCTATGCGCCGGGAGATTCGTATGTAGTCTCTATGGTTATGGTTAGAGGTTGGGGTAAATGGTTTGGCCATGAGAGACCTCATCATTTTAAATGCAGGACTTTTTTATGTGTGTTAGGTTGTGAAAGAGCGAAGGGCTCCGGAGGAGCCCTGCGTGGCGCACTGGCTCTCGGTAAAATAGGCGTTTAAAAAAACATTAAAAAACTCCATAAACATAGCCCTATTAAGACCTTATAAAAACCCTTTTTAAAAAGCATTATAAAAGCACTGTGAGGACAAGACCGTTTTAAAAGACTGGTTAAAAAGGGCAGGACGGGGCGTGTGTGTGTGTGTGTGTGTGTGTGTGTGTGTGTGTGTGTGTGTGTGTGTGTGTGTGTGTGTGTGTGTGTGTGTGTGTGTGTGTGTGTGGAGCTCGTCCCAATGGAATCAGTACAAGACCTTGAATGAGAAGGGGATCTGAAATGGTTAATTTAAAAGTGATTCTAGTTCTGTTAGTTAAAACCATGCATAAAATACATTTAAAAGTGAAAGTGCAAGTATTAAAACACAAGTGCAATAATAAAAATAAGTAGAATTAAAACAATCTCCCCAATAATGTTAGGGCTGGGTCAAAAGTTCAGGACCTACGATGGCAGAGACCAGATGGATTCAGTCTTTTAACAAAGTTTAATTAAGGAAAAAAGGAGCAACTAAAAACCAATCCACAGAATGAAGGTGGATCTAGTTCTCGCTGCTGGCGGTGGCAGGACTCAGGCTGGCTCGAGCAGACACTGGAAAAACAGAGGAAAAAACAAGGTTACTCTTCAACAAAAACAGCAAGAGAAAATCACACTAAACTAAGATACTACGACGTTCAGCTCTACCGGGTGAGACGGAGTGATCTGGCACTGGAGTGTGAACATGACCAGGGTTTATGGAGGAGTTGATTAGATGGTGCTCCTCATTGTGAACCAGCTGCGCCTTCTAACGATCACCACACTGCACAGGAGAGAGAGAGAGAGAGAGAGAGAGAGAGAGAGAGAGAGAGAGAGAGAGAGAGAGAGAGAGAGAGAGAGAGAGAGAGAGAGAGAGAGAGAGAGAGAGAGAGAGAGAGAGAGAGAGAGAGAGAGAGAGAGAGAGAGAGAGAGAGAGAGGAGGAGCAGAAAGCAAAACACCTAAACCATAACAAATAATCTAAATAAATAAATAGATTATTAATAGGGTTAAAAGTAAAAGGAGTGTTCAAATGAAACTAATATTAATTAAAAAAAGGAGGGCACACTGGGTTAGTAAAATCGTATAAAATGAACTAGATGTCACTGGAAAATAAAAACCACTAAGATCAAGGTCGGGTAAGTTTAAAAGATTCCAAAGGACAGGTGTTTGCTCTGTGTGGCAGGTCGGTGAAGAGTTTCTCTCTGCGGGGGGTGTTCTGGCCTCCAGGGAAGAAAATAAATTAAAATAAATATAAATAATAAAATAAGATGATCGCGCCTCATGTGGCTTTGATTATAATCATAAGGTAAAAACATGCACATATATACATGAAAGGAAACATAAATATAAACACCATTATGATAAATAAGATTAGTTAAAAATGGAGCACACCAGTAAAAAAAGTCCAGATGAGGAGGATCTAAAAATGTCTATAAATAATTAATAAATATAAGTGCTTTTAAATAAAAGACGTGGAGGGTGGATTCAAACAGGCTGACACACCCGCAGAGAAGGAGATTACAATCACCGATCTGCAGGGGAGAGAAACTGGGGGGAGAGGAGATCACACAGGGTGTTGAGGTTATTAAAACATGTTTGAGTGGTGGGAGGCGGACCCATCAGTTGTACTTTTCGTTTAATCGGCCCGGGTCAATGGTGCCCAGGCGATGGATCCACCTCCGCTCCGCCGCTCGCCTCTGACCCGTGCTCCAGCCGCTGCTGCTCTCCAGGCCCATAGACTGCACGTTCTGGAGGCCATGGAGTTTGAAATGGTTGTATAAAACGCTCGTGCCGTCCCCGTCTCTGATTCTGTATCGGTGTTGTTTTATTCTGAGGCTGATCTCATTGCGCGTTTCCCCCACAAAGAGTCTGCGGCAGGCCTTGCACCTAATTGCATAAATAGCGTTTTTTGTGTTAGGTGTCAAGACCTGCCGAACATTACTCCCCTCTCGAGAGAAGGGATTCAAAATGTGGGGGAGGCGAATGAAATCAACCTCAGAAACTCGAGGCGCCTCCCTAGTTTTGGTGTTTTTGTTGAGGTTTGTGTGGACCAGAAGGTCCTGGAGATTCTTATTCCTCCAGTAAGCGGAGATCAGCCGGGTGTGTGAGACAAGTGAACTGAGTCAGCCTGCCAACAAGCAGCCGTCGGCTGTCATTTGAAACATGTTCCCCCACTTTTTAACACACTTTTACCCACGTTTTGAGCACTTATTCCTGGGTCAATGTGTTCTCTTTCCCCCCTGGGTGTGTGTGTGTCTGCCTGTGAGTGTGATAAGCTGCTTAAAGCAGTGATTCTGCTGTTTTTAGTTTATTGTACATTTAATAAATTAAATATGATTAATATGTACATTGTTCCGTCTATACTGACAGGTTTATGTCCATATCTCTGTCTGTTTGTTGACTCCAATGTACACCGTCTAAAAATGACAATTATGACTGAATTAAAACAGTTTGACCTGATTTTAACACTCATGTAGCCATGTTTGCAGCGCTGCTCACCGGGTAACACTTGAAATACACTCTCCTGTTGAATTAAAACAGTTCCCACGACTTTAAACACTAATGTACCCATGATTCAGACACTTATTACTGGGTTAATATATCATCTTTTCCCCCTGGGTGTGTGTGGCACCATCTGGTGGAACATTTGTGAATTACACTAAAATCCCAAACTTTAATGTTTTTTATCTTAGCGAAATAATGGTTTAATGACCCCAATGTAATGATCATTTATGATTCTGCAGATGTTGTCTACACGTGTATCACAACGGCTTATTTTTAGAGTGATTTGGAAAACTCGGTTAGCGAGGTTTATTTTTGTCAATATGAGATGCACAGTTTTCATGTCCCATGTACATGTCTGTACATATGGCCTCACGCACTACTAACAGCGAGTAAAGTTACTTGGCACAACTGGTGACTGGGTTTTTATTCCATTCAATTGAAACAACAATCGACACAAAATACAGCTCAAAAGTATAATGGTTCCCCAACTTCACCATTTGTTTCAAAAACATTTTGACTGGAACAGTATGTGATGTCACTTACAACGTACAATGTACACGCTGTTCAGATGCCTCATAAGAGCTGTTCAGATGCCTCATGAGGGCTGTTCAGATGCCTCATAAGGGCTGTTCAGATGCCTCATAAGGGCTGTTCAGATGCCTCATAAGGGCTGTGGCGTGTCTTGCCCCCCAGCCTCTGCAATGGCTGGCCCATCAAGCTGGGTCTCCGGTAAGGCAGTCCATTCGTCCCTGTACTCATTACTCTCACAAAGGTTATGTAATATGCAACATGCTGCCACCTGGGTTTTGATCTTGTCCATCTTGCAGTCGTTTCTTTTCATCAAGCACCGCCACCTGCCCTTCAGTCTGCCAGAAGCGTTCTCCACCACCACTCGTGCTCGGCTTGTTATTGTACGCAAGTTGCTCAGGCTGCATGAACTCAGTTACAAAGCTGTATAACATGAGCACAAACAGCACAACTTCAGTCGACTCCATCTCCATCATGTCTGAGGTCGGAAACAACAGACGCCTAATGTACAGCGAGTGGGTGGGCGTCGCAGTATACAAGGGAACTTTTTCTTCTTCTTATTCTCTTGTTTTGTAGCGGATTGCAAACAACTTTAAGGTGCTTACCGCCACCTACTGTACTCGCCGTGAAGTGGTTTGTGGCCTGCCAGTAAAGCCAGAGCAGAAGAAGAAGAAGTGACGGCAGCGGCTCATTTGCGTAATCTTCCCTCAGGGAAAAGTTCTCCGGTGTGAACGTGATCTGTACGAAGTGCCCTGGGGGTACTAAGTGCCCTGGGGGTACTCAGTGCCCTGGGGGTACTAAGTGCCCTGGGGGTACTCAGTGCCCTGGGGGTACTAAGTGCCCTGGGGGTACTAAGTGCCCTGGGGTAAAAAGCGCCGGGGCTCTGAGTGCTGGAACTAAGTACAGGAAAGTACTTGGTGTGAACGCGATCTGTACTAAGTGCCCTGGGGGTACTAAGTGCCCTGGGGGTACTCAGTGCCCTGGGGGTACTAAGTGCCCTGGGGTAAAAAGCGCCGGGGCTCTGAGTGCAGGAACTAAGTACAGGAAAGTACTTGGTGTGAACGCGCCTAATGAAAGACACTCGGAGGGGTTTTTTGGGAGAAGACCTCTTCTGACGTCTCCACTGCCCTAAACCCCTTTCAAAGATTTCCTCCCTAGTGACACTAACATTAAAGAGTGTCGTTGTGTCCACTCGTCCACTAAGTGTTTCGATGGCTTCAGCAAGACTTGAAGGAAACAATTAGAAGTTGATTAGACAACTGGATCCAAAACGTTTTCCCTTAAGAGACCCCTTTTGTATCATTGAGTAAACTGACGACCCCTGACTGATGTGGCCTCTTTTAAATGATATTCAAGGCATAACAATAACAATGCAGAGCAACTGATGAACGGTACAACACAAATAGTGAACACAATAACTGCAGGACGTTTGTTTAAAATAAGCAATTACAGGTACATTTGAAGCATATTACCTTTTCACTCGCCCTGTCAGTTCTTCACTGGCATGTTCTTCCAAATCGATCATTTGTGTCGACTGCAATGTATTGATGAGGGAAAAAAGATTTCAATGGGGCATGCCTTAATCATGGTTTACAATATCTAACACTGCAAGAAAAAAGTATATAAAGAATGTGCATAATAGGAGAATAACCCTTTCTCTACAAGTGCTGGCATGTATTTCAACAAAACACTCAGGAAATAACTCTGAGCACAGGACAGGACAGGACACCTTTAAAAATACAGAAAAGCAGAGCAAATATTCAAGTGAATTACTGAGACGCAGAAACCTTCATCATCTGCAATAATTGATAAATAATGCCCTGATTTGACCTTAATATCGATTTTAGAACAGGAGGTCCTACACGGGAGCACACTTGGAGAAGCCTATAATAAAATGTAGAAAGACTTCCAATTAATGACACATACAATGAAGATTGTTTAGAAACAAACACCTACAATATTAGTGAGCTTACATTCCCAGGATTGCTTGTAGCTGGAGACTCATCTAAATCTGGGTCCAGATCCTGAAAATCGTAACCAGTTGAAAAAAGCTGTGGATTCAGTATGACAATGATCCTGCATAGTTATTTGTGGAATAACATTACCGGTTCCAGATCCATGCGGTCAGAACAGCTGCTTGGTTCACACTCTTGTGCGTGTAAAGCCAACAGCTGGACAGGCATGCTTAGATGACACGTGGCACATCTGGCTTTTGGAATATTTTCAAACTCCTTTGATGAGTAGGGCAAGGGGGAGGTGTCTAAAGTGTCCTGGATGGGCATTATATAGAGACAGCCTTTTCCACCTAAAGCTTTGGCAAGGTAGGCCCCCGTGTAACCCTCTGCCTCAGGTGCCAAGCAGCTGGCCTGATCCTCCTATGTGGGAATGTGTACAAACAGGATGTTATTTAATGCACAGAATGTTCTAGGGGAGGCAGTTGATTTTAACAAGATGCACACTTGCAGGCTTTCTCATGGATTGCTAAAAACAAGAGGGTAGGTAAATATGCTAACCATCAAGGGCATTGAGCTATTATAAGAGCAGCTATTGTAGGAGAAGATAGAGGGTTTAACTGCAGAAATACTAGACCACAGTTGAATGTAATAATGGAGATGTTATCTTACCAGCAGCTTTATGTAGCATCCAGGCCCCTTCGTACCATTTAGGAATATGATTGCATAAGTATATATGATATCTATGTGGGAAGAGCAAAACAAGTGTGCAGTTAGAACTATAACCCTCCACACATGTCACCTCTGTTGAAGCTGATTTGGGACCAGTAGTACTTCAGTGGATTGGGAAACTACAGTAATACATACAAAATGTCCCCAAATTGGGATCAATAAAGTGCTTCTTATATTATCTTGACTCCTTGACATGTCATCTTGTTTATCCAGATCTGCTGACAGTTCACTTTAGCTAACCTTTATTATTGCGGGCAGACAGCTGTGTCACTTTCTTCTTATACCGTGGCTTGTAAATAATGCAATGTCAATATCTGAAATGCCCGTCAAGCAGATCAAATGATAGTTATGTTAAACCATAGTTTTCTATATGCTAAAAGTACCGTACCTTTGTACGTACCTCCTTGTCGTCGGCCATTCTTCTTCTGCGGGGCTTTCCCGCTCCGATATCTCTCGTCATTTGAAAACGGCCAATCATAAAAGAGGAGGGGTGTAACCAATTAGATTTGGCGTTACTGGGATAGGGTACGCCCACTTCCTAAAATGTCTCCGCGAGTGAGAGCAGGCCAGAGTTTCACGAGCAGAGCGCAGGAGACCAAGGAGAGCTCATGTAGATGCTGCACTTGCTCAAGGCATGTTTCTCCCCTGCTTCAATACTGCTCTCGCGCGAGTGCCGTTTTAGTGCTCGAGAAAATAATATACGTCCGCGGCTGCTTGACTTGTGCTCGCGTGGATCTCATATGCCCTCGCGGTTTATGACAGAGATTTGCCGCCATACAGCCGTTCTTCCTCGCATGTCAGTCGCCGACACCTTCTGACAGAGGACAGGCAAATCCAGCTGCAGCACCACCCGGATATTTTCACACACCGTGTTCTCAACACATCTTTTTAAACATTTTTTACATTTCCAACATCCTTATCTGCTCCCAGCAACACACTGAACGTCAACTTGGCCTCCTTATTACACTCACCCCTACTTTAGTGGGAACAGCTGCTCCTCCCCTGAAGCTCTCTGGCGCCCCCTAGGGGAGACGCGCCTCACACTTTGAAAACCCCTGATTGAGAGGACACTCTTTCATCACACTCTCTTTGGTTGAAGAACCACAATGGCTCCTGAATCATTTCAGTGGTAACTGGGTTTGAAATAAAGCTGATTGTTACACATTGTTCTGTCGGGGTTCTGTTCAGAGAACAATCCTCTCCTGGCTCGCCAACATGATCTCATTCATACATCTTCAACTGGGATCAATGGTTTCACATTCATACCTGACACATTCATTAAACAGGTCAGAAAATGAGACAGACTCCAGAACTCACTTTGAATATGTTTACTGTAGATTTGAAAGATTACAATACACCAATCTGGTCTGCAGAGAGAATCCTCCGGTACATCCTGACTCCAGATGAAAGGAGACATGATGTCACTTTCCCAGTGATCACAGCCAGCACTGATTGGTGAATATTAAGAAGGGTTATATTGAAGTGACTGCTGCCCTCTAGTGCTCAGAGGGATTATGACAGCATGGCAGTGGCTCTTGTTATTTCATCAGCGATCAGTACTAATGTCCATTATGATCATTCAGAATCAGCTTCATTAACAAACTATGTGAACATAAAGGACGTCTGTATTTCTCTCAGTGCTCTTACAAAAGGAGAACCAAGCTGAACCAAGCAAAGCGTGAACATTCATCAATCTGGAGAAACAGCAAGACATTTGGAGACAAAGACACAAACCAGAGTGGCTCTGAATCTGAAGCTTTGTTTTCTAAGTGATCTGGTTTCAAAGAGCACAGATAACGTCTCTGCTGAGGGGCGAAGGAGCGTCAGGAAACGCTCTCAGGAAGAGTCCGTCTGATTGGTCAGAACTCTGGAGGTGGAAATCATAAAGTTTCTCTCTCTTAGTTTCAGTTGTTTCTTTGAGTTTCCACTCCCTCTGTAATCTGCCTCAGGTCAGTTTGAATCTGGGTTCATGTCTACCTTTACCACCAACATCTACCCAGAGGTGGACAGTGACTAAGACCATTCACTCAAGTACTGTACAAGTACCATTTGGAGGTACTTGGACTTCACTTGAGTACTTCCATTTCCTGCAATTTAATACTTCTATTCCACAAATAATGATCCAGTTTCTTGGCCTGTTCATATTTGTAATAGAAAATATAAGATAATGAATTATGATGTACTAATAAGGATATATAAAATACCTTTGAGTATAAAAGACATTAAAGTTAGCTCCACCTTTACCGGCGGCACAGTTCAAATGAAGAACACATGAATGCATCACTAATTATAATCCAGTGATATAATACTGTATATCCCAGGAACCCAGTACTTCTACAGAGTATTTATACACTGTGGTAGTATTACTACTTTTACTGCAGTAACAGACCTGAGTACTGGTGGTGAGGGGGGGGGGGGGGGGGGTCTCACTCCTGCAGAGAACACAGAGACACTGAGGAACCAGGGGGGGGGGGGGGGGGGGGGGGGTCTCACTCCTGCAGAGAACACAGAGACACTGAGGAACCAGGTGGGGGGGGGGGGGGGGTCTCACTCCTGCAGAGAACACAGAGACACTGAGGAACCAGGTGGGGGGGGGGGTCTCACTCCTGCAGAGAACACAGAGACACTGAGGAACCAGGGGGGGGGGGGTCTCACTCCTGCAGAGAACACAGAGACACTGAGGAACCAGGGGGGGGGGGGTCTCACTCCTGCAGAGAACACAGAGACACTGAGGAACCAGGGGGGGGGGGTCTCACTCCTGCAGAGAACACAGAGACACTGAGGAACCAGGGGGGGGGGGGGGTCTCACTCCTGCAGAGAACACAGAGACACACTGAGGAACCAGGGGGGGGGGGGGGGGGTCTCACTCCTGCAGAGAACACAGAGACACTGAGGAACCAGGGGGGGGGGTGGGGGGGGTCTCACTCCTGCAGAGAACACAGAGACACTGAGGAACCAGGGGGGGGGGGGGGGGGGGGTCTCACTCCTGCAGAGAACACAGAGACACTGAGGAACCAGGGGGGGGGGGGGGGGGTCTCACTCCTGCAGAGAACACAGAGACACTGAGGAACCAGGGGGGGGGGGGGCCTCACTCCTGCAGAGAACACAGAGACACTGAGGAACCAGGGGGGGGGGGGGTCTCACTCCTGCAGAGAACACAGAGACACTGAGGAACCAGGGGGGGGGGGGTCTCACTCCTGCAGAGAACACAGAGACACTGAAGAACCAGGGGGGGGGGGGGGGGGTCTCACTCCTGCAGAGAACACAGAGACACTGAGGAACCAGGGGGGGGGGGGGGGTTCTCACTCCTGCAGAGAACACAGAGACACTGAGGAACCAGGTGGGGGGGGGGGGTCTCACTCCTGCAGAGAACACAGAGACACTGAGGAACCAGGGGGGGGGGGGGGGGTCTCACTCCTGCAGAGAACACAGAGACACTGAGGAACCAGGTGGGGGGGGGGGGGGTCTCCCCCCTGCAGAGGACACAGAGACACTGAGGAACCAGGGGGGGGGGGGGGGGTCTCACTCCTGCAGAGGACACAGAGACACTGAGGAACCAGGGGGGGGGGGGGGGGTCTCACTCCTGCAGAGAACACAGAGACACTGAGCAACCAGGGGGGGGGGGGGGGGGGGTCTCACTCCTGCAGAGAACACAGAGACACTGAGGAACCAGGGGGGGGGGGGGGGGGGGCCCCCCCCTGCAGAGAACACAGAGACACTGAGGAACCAGGGGGGGGGGGGGGGGGGTCTCACTCCTGCAGAGAACACAGAGACACTGAGGAATCAGGGGGGGGGGGGGGGGTCTCACTCCTGCAGAGAACACAGAGACACTGAGGAATCAGGGGGGGGGGGGGGGGGTCTCACTCCTGCAGAGAACACAGAGACACTGAGGAATCAGGGGGACCAAGTGACCATAACCTAAACCCAGCACAGAGAGGTTCAGTGAATGTGGCTCTGGAGGTGTGGAGGTGGGTCAGTGTGTCAGAGGAGACTCTGTAGAAGGAGAGAGAGCCAGCAGGATGATCCAGATACACTGCTACTCTACCGGAGGAGGAGGAGGAGGAGGAGGAGGAGGAGGAGGAGGAGGAGGAGGAGGGGATGTTTGTTTCTCTCTGATTGTGACAGACAGAGTAACCTCCATGAGAGCAGACCAGACTCCAGGACTGATCATTCCATCCAAACCAACATTCCTCTCCGCCTCCTCTCCTGATTCCTCTGTAAGTCACTGATATATGAACCATTCCTCTCCCCTCGACCTCCCAGTAACAGCGACCAGTCAGAGCTTCTCTGCACATCAGCTGAGGCCAGGAGTCAAACCTCTCTGGATGATCAGGATAGTTCTGCTTCTCTCTCACACGTGTCACCTTCCTGTTGTTGTCAGACAGTTGGAGTTTTCTGTGTGCTGTGTTTGAGTCCAGTGTGAGTCCACAGGAATCTGATGAGAGACACAGCAGGTACTAAAGGTTACTAAAGTCCCTGTGATGTCCCAGTGTGAAGATGTTCATGATTAAAAACACACTTACACTTCCTGAGACCTGGCCTCAAGAACCGGACTGCAGCAGGCTCCAGGCTGAAAGCAGAGGGGGGGGGTCAGCATGGAAACATGTCTCACTGGTCAGTTAAGGTACGTTCACACCGGGCGCATCGCCGTTACATGTAAAGTCAATGCAAAGACGCAGATAGGTCCATTTGTATGGATTGAGTGTCAAATGTGCGTGACCCTGTAACTGCTGTGAGTCAGAACACCAGAGCATTCATTCATGTGTTTCACTAACCAGTATCAGTATGTCCTGATTTCACTAGCATTTTGAAACCTCTATTACAATTACATCACTGTATGTTAATATAGTATCTACCAGAGCCTCTAGATCAGGGGTCTCCAACCTTTTTTAGGGTGAGGGCTACTTTCAAAAAATAAAACAAGTCGTGAGCTACTTTTTCTCCTCTTTTTATGTTTTTTGCAGTGTATATATTTAGCACATTTTAACATTATGACATGCTGACCTTTAACCTTTGTGCTGTTTGGGTCTGTGGGACCCCTTCAGTGTTTACTAAAAGAACATGTATGCTATCTAATTATTTTAACCTGCTTTATTTGGGGGGGGTCCTCACCTCCTCTAGGGGGTCCTCACCTCCTCTAGGGGGTCCTCACCTCCTCTAGGGGGTCCACACCTCCTCTAGGGGGGTCCTCACCTCCTCTAGGGGGGTCCTCACCTCCTCTAGGGGGGTCCGGGGGCATGCATCAATCTGGAGCAATCTGAGCCCCAGATGTACACACAAAATAATAAAAAACATATTTGTAAAGTGGGGGGACATGTCCCTCCTGTCCCCAGTGGAAATGACGCCATGCGTGTGTGTGTGCGTCAAGTGCAATAAATATGCAAGTTGCAGCACACACAGTAAAGCTCTGCCCCTCATGTGCTGATGTGCTGTATAGGCTGCTCAATGGGGCTGATGTGCTGTAGAGGCTGCATGATAGGCTGCTCAATGGGGCTGATGTGCTGTAGAGGCTGCATGATAGGCTGCTCAATGGGGCTGATGTGCTGTAGAGGCTGCATGATAGGCTGCTCAATGGGGCTGATGTGCTGTAGAGGCTGCATGATAGGCTGCTCAATGGGGCTGATGTGCTGTATAGGCTGCATGATAGGCTGCTCAATGGGGCTGATGTGCTGTAGAGGCTGCCAGAAGGAAAGGTCACACTCCTTATGAAGCGGGGAGCTGCCGCTCCACATTGCTTTTCTTCCAGACTTCAACGCTGGTCCCGCAAATCAATCAAGAACGTGATTGGTGGATATTCATTGTGGGGGTGGGGGGAGGAGGGGTGTTAGATAGATATAGAGTTGTAGTAAGTAGAGAGAGTTCGCTATGATTGAGGTTTCGTTTATGCATAGGGTAGATTCTTTTAATTACATTTCCTTTTTTTTTGTGTATTTTTTTGACATTTTGGATTTGCTTGGCGAGCTACTTATTGAGGGCTTGCGAGCTACTGGTAGCTCGTGATCGACGTGTTGGAGACCCCTGCTCTAAATGGAGATAAGCTCTGCCTACTCGCCAGCGCGTCTTGTTTGAGGTACGCGAGTAAACACAGCTGGAAGCGGCGGTCGAGCGATAAGAGCGATGCACCATTAGTCTGTGAAATGATCTTATATGTCCACAAGCTGCTGCTTTCTCATTGGTTCACTATGCGCTTCATATCTCTGTTTTGGTCTTCACTTCAGATTGCTAATCCCTTTTATACTTCTCTGTTCTTTAGTTGTTTTATTCTGAATTTAAAGCTGAACGAGGGGGGGGGGGGGGGGGGGGCTTCACACCCTGTAGTTTTGCTGCTGATGTAATGATGATATTTGAATTGTCAATGAAAAATCTACAAACAGATTAATCCTTCAAGGGAAGGCTCTTGAATCAGTTTATTTATTCATGATGTCACTTCCTGTGCTTAATCAGACAAATCTGTGTGAACATTCAAACCCCCCACTCTATTTCTGTTGGTGGTTCCACGATGAACATTGACCCACTGAGGGGGGCTTTCCTCTCAGTTGTGGAACATTTGTGTTTGATGCTTACAGCTGACGGCAGACAGTGTGAAGAGTCAGGGTCTATCAGCTCTGGTTGTTTCAGGTCATAGGAGCCAGTTTCTACCTCCTCTATCAGACTGAGTGTCTCTCCATACCTGAGCGTGTCCAGTCCAGCAGACAGCAGCCTCCCCCCTGAGTCTCCTGGATGATTGTAGCTCAGGTCCAGCTCTCTCAGATGGGAGGGGTTTAAAGCTGAGGCCAGAGCATCACAGCCTTCCTCTGTGATCAGACAGCCTGACAGCCTGCAGACACACAAACAAGCCGTCAGATCATCTGAGGGCCCAGGACTGGAAGGGGGGGGGGGGGGCTTATTACTGCATCACCTCTGGGTCATCTCTACACCTAAAACTCCAGTCACTGCTTCACAAGTCAACTGGACAGCCATGGTAAGGGTCTTATTGATATGAACAGATCATCAAACAAAGGAATAGAGAATAATGTGAACAAAGACACAGAGAGATGACTACAAGAAGATCTGCAGCTGACACTCTACTACAGTTTGGACATCAGACCTCCAACACCACCAGGTAGATCGTCTCAGACGCTCACAGTGTGGCCTATTGAGGCTGGAAATACCCAATCTCTGAGCCCAGTCACTGCACAGAAGAAGCTTTAATCTGACGCCCATTGAGACTGCTTGTTTCTGTGATCTCATCCTTTCAGTGACTACCTAAAGCTCATGACGGTGAGTAAGGGTTGATCGTAGACGGACTGGTAAATAGAGAGTTTTGCCTCCAGCTCAGCTGACTCTGCAACAAACTGCTTGTCCATCTAACGCAGGGGTGGATTTTGTGGTGGTCTACCGTCCGCCCTTAAGCATCCAACTGCGGACTCCTGACACTCAGACACTTTTCATATTTTTAGGTTATCAGGGGCACGCTTGTCTGGCAGTTATGCACATGGGGGTTTTGTCCAAGGCAGTGTGCTTAAGTCAGGGGGCCCGGAGACTCAAGGTGCGCATGGCAGGCCGCCTATGAGCGGCCAAAATGTTTTAATTCACTCATTATTGTCGTTTTTAGACAGTGTACATTGGACGACATAAACATACGGAGTTATGGACATGAACGTGTCAGTATAGACAGAACAATGTACATATTAATCATATTTATTTTGTTAAATGTACAAGAAGCTAAAAACAGCAGAATCACTGCTTTAAGCAGGATATCACACTCACAGGCAGACATATACACACCCAGGGTGAAAAGATAACAGATTTACCCAGGAATAAGTGTCTGAATCATGGGTACATTAGTGCTCAAACTCGATTATAATGTTTTAATTCCGGAGGTTTTAAGTGTTGTTTCACTTGTCCCACACACCCAGAATGTTAACAACATTTTTACAAATGTTATAAATTAGTCTAGAGCTCCATCTATTGTAATTTGAGTGTATTACACGTCTGTCCATGGAACGCCAGTTTTGCGCCATTTGAGTGGAGTAAACTGATATGCAGCTGGAGTAACATGTACATTGAGACGCATTGGGACATATCATCGTCACTTTCAATGTTAACCTTGTACATAGGAGGCACAATTCGCTTACCCTACCTTAGTAGTGCGTGAGGCCATATGTACAGACATGTACATGGGACATGAAAACAGTGCATCTCATATTGACAAAAAAAAACCTTACTAACCGAGTTTTCCAAATCACTCTAAAAATAAGCCGTTGTGATACACGTGTAGACAACATCTGCAGAATCATAAATGATCATTACATTGGGGTCATTAAACCATTATTTCGCTAAGATAAAAAACATTAAAGTTTTGGATTTTAGTGTAATTCACAAATGTTCCACCAGATGGTGCCACACACACCCAGGGGGAAAAGATGATATATTAACCCAGGAATAAGTGTCTGAATCATGGGTACATTAGTGTTTAAAGTCGTGGGAAATGTTTTAATTTAGGAGGTTTTAAGTGTGTTTTAACTTCTAGCACACACCCAGGGGGGAACAGATAACACATGTACCCAGGAATAAGTGTCTGAATCATGGGTACATTAGTGGTCAAAGTCGTGGGAAATGTTTTAATTCAGGAGACAGAGTCATTTAATGAAAACTGGTAGTTCACAATGTGCTATTTCAGCAGAAATAGCAGAATCTGAACATGTGCCAGAACTACAATGCATGTTGTCATGCAGTCTTAAACTGGTGAATCTGTTTAAATGCAGGCAGCAGAGTCACTGCTGTTAGCAGGGTCTCAGAGACCCATAGACCCAGAGACCCAGGGTACAGCACCTCGCTATCTTACCCAGAAAACAGGGCTCTGATCAGGGCTAAAGTAATGTTATAAACTGGTGAATCTGTTTAAATGCAGGCTCTATGTGGCGGCTCACAGACCCCCAAAGGACGGTCTAGAGACCTCCAGCATGAGTCCCTAACAGTGGCACTCCTCCATAACCTTGCACACCATGAGTCCCCGGGCCCCCGCAGTTAAGCACTCCCCCACGGACTAAACCCAGATATTCACACCCTCCAGAACCTCGTGCTCCTGGTAAGACTAACAAGGGGGTGTCAAACTCAATTTCATCGCGGGCCACATTCGCATAAAAGTTGCACTCAAAGGGCCGGTTGTAACTATATAAATATATTATATATATATAAAATAATTCATTATATTACATTATTGTCTCTGAATTGGATTATTATCGGATAGGATAATAACTTAGTAATTAACTACGTCTGAAAGCAGAAGTCCAGGGCAAATAATTGCAAGTCTCTTTAGTGCGCATGTCACAAAACGAGATGCATTGTGGGACATGTAGTTTATGGGCAACCTGCTTCTGTAAAGTGGCATGTAACCGTATAATAAACGCATTATATTCTTTGCAAGCTCTTGCGGGGCCACATAAAATGAAGTCGCAGGCCGGATTTGGCCCCCGGGCCTCGAGTTTGAGACCCCTGATCTCACGCTTCATTTGACCCTCACTCGTTAATGAGACCCTGAGATTATTGAAGTTCCTCGCTTGGGCCGAAACTCCCAGCCAACACGGATGGAGCAATCCACCTCGGCCTCAGACTAGGAGGTGCTCGGCTGAAACTACCCAAATGAGTGCTGTAGGTCTAACACTTGTGCCAAATCAACAACAATGAAGCTCTTTGTAGAGGCTTTAAAGAAGTCTGTGCTAATTATCATTTTGTGAATTGTGTCTTGTTTCACTACAATGATAATATCCATGATGGTGATCCCAAACCACAACAGCATTGCTGATGTTGGTATTGACTATTACTGCTGCCGAAGTCAATCTGTTCTGTGCTCTGACCTGAGAGTCTTCAGTTCACAGTGTGGACTCTCCAGTCCAGCAGACAGCAGCTTCACTCCTGAATCCTGCAGGTCGTTGTTACTCAGGTCCAGCTCTCTCAGACTGGAGGACTGGGAGCTGAGGACTGAGGACAGAGCTGCACAGCTTCTCTCTGACAGGTCACAGCCACTCAGCCTGAAGAGACGATGAGGACAACAGTTATTCAGGAGACAGCAGTGTATTAATAACTGATCCACTAAATCAAATTATCTGTACTTACAGAGCTTTGTTGGAGGCTTTGACCACTGGCAGCAGCCTCAGAAGAGCCTCCTCTGAAGCAGAGTATTTCTTCAGGTCAAACTCGTCCAGATCTTCTCCTGATGACAGTAAGATGAAGACCAGAGCTGACCACTGAGCAGGAGACAGTTTCTCTCTGGAGAGACTTCCTGATCTCAGGGACTGTTGGATCTCCTCCACTAGAGAACGATCATTCAGTTCATTCAGACAGTGGAACAGGTTGATGCTTCTCTCTGCAGACAGATCCTCTTCTATCCTCTTCTTGATGTACTGGACTGTTTCCTGGTTGATCTCTGAGCCACTTCCTGTCTGTGTCAGCAGGCCTCGTAGGAGTTTCTGATTGGTCTGCAGTGAAAGACCCAGGAGGAAGCGCAGGAACAAGTCCAGGTGTCCGTTTGGACTCTTTAAGGCCTGGTCCACAGCACTCTGGTAGAGATGTGTTAGTTTAGTTTTGACTTCAGACTTCTGGGAGGTTGTTGGTTCTTCTGCCAGCAGGTTGACTCCAGAGTTGATGAAGGTCAGATGGACATGAAGAGCAGCCAGAAACTCCTGAACGCTCAGATGGACGAAGCAGAACACTGTGTTCTGGTACAGTCCTCTCTCCTCTCTAAAGACCTCTGTGAACACTCCTGAGTACACTGAGGCTGCTCTGATATCGATGCCACACTCTGTCAGGTCAGACTTATAGAAGATCAGGTTGCCTTTCTGCAGCTGCTCAAAAGACAGTTTCCCCAGAGACTCCATCATCTTCCTGCTCTCTGGACTCCAGTGGTGATCTGTCTCAGCTCCTCCATCATACTTGATGTTCTTCACTTTGGACTGAACCACCAGGAAGTGGATGTACATCTCAGTCAGGGTCTTGGGCAGCTCTCCTCCCTCTCTGGTTTTCAACACCTCCTCCAGAACTGAAGCAGAGATCCAGCAGAAGACTGGGATGTGGCACATGATGTGAAGGCTTCGTGAGGTCTTGATGTGGGAGATGATGGCGCCGGCCTGCTCCTGATCTCTGAATCTCTTCCTGAAGTACTCCTCCTTCTGTGGGTCAGTGAACCCTCGGACCTCTGTCACCATGTCCACACACTCAGGAGGGATCTGATTGGCTGCTGCAGGTCGTGTGGTTATCCAGAGGCGAGCAGAGGGAAGCAGCTTCCCCCTGATGAGGTTTGTCAGCAGCACATCCACTGAGGTGGACTCTGTCACATCAGTCAGGATCTCAGTGTTGTGGAAGTCCAGAGGAAGTCGACACTCATCCAGACCGTCAAAGATGAACACAACCGAGAACTGATCAAACCTGCAGATTCCTGCGTCTCTGGTTTCAGAGAAGAAGTGATGAACAAGTTCCACCAAGCTGTACTTGTTCTCTCTCACCACATTCAGCTCTCTGAAGGTGAATGGAAATATGAACAGGATGTCCTGGTTGGCTTTGCCTTCAGCCCAGTCCAGAGTGAACTTCTGTGTTAAGACTGTTTTCCCAATGCCAGCCACGCCCTTTGTCATCACTGCTCTGATTGGTGCATCTCTTCCAGGTGAGGCTTTAAAGAAGTCTTCTTGTCTGATGGTTGTTTCTGGTCTGTCTGGTTTCCTGGATGCTGTTTCAATCTGTCTGACCTCATGTTCATCATTGACCTCTGCAGACCCCCCCTCTGTGATGTAGAGCTCTGTGTAGATCTGGTTCAGAAGGGTTGGGTTTCCTGCTTTAGCGATGCCCTCAAACACACACTGGAACCTCTCCTTCAGGGTGGATTTGAGTTTACGCTGACACACTCCAGCAAAGGTTTCTGAAAGAACACACAACAAAAGATCATGTGGTCACACTGTAACTCTGGTTCTCTGAATAAAATATGGATATATGTTGGTCTCTAGAGACATCAGCAGATGAGACATTTATCCAGAGTGTTAAATCTTTATAGAAACCCTCTTACTGCTCTGCAGACGGTCAGCCAGCTCCTCCTGCTTCATGCTCCTCAGGAAGTGCAGAGTTATGTTCACAAATGCCTCTCTTCTGCTCCTCTGCTCTTCATCCTCAGCCTCCAACATCTCCTCATCCTCACTCTGACTCTCTAAGCCTTCTGGGTAATCTGAACTCAGAGCCTTCTGGATCTTCTTCAGCTCGCTCTTCACAAAGGTGACGATGTGGTCCTCCAGCAGCTGGAACATCACATGAACGACACAAACTATAAACCATGGATCCAAACATCAGATCCGGACAGACTGACTCTCTAAAAGTGCAGCATGGAGATGACTGTGAGCAGAAGAGAGGTCAAGTATCTGTAGTACATGTACTCACCGTAAATATGGAGTCCAGCTGTGTCTGATGCTGCTGGGCAGACTGACCACCGGGAACCTCCGAGCTCTCCTGGTCCCCTCTGTGGAGGAACCATGAAGCATTAGCTCACATTATGTCTGTCCACACAGAGACACACTCAGGGTGAAGGAGGACAGGGGAACAGGCTGGTGGTCCTGTGCGTCCACAGAGACACACTCAGGGTGAAGGAGGACAGGGGAACAGGCTGGTGGTCCTGTGCGTCCACAGAGACACACTCAGGGTGAAGGAGGACAGGGGAACAGGCTGGTGGTCCTGTGCGTCCACAGAGACACACTCAGGGTGAAGGAGGACAGGGGAACAGGCTGGTGGTCCTGTGCGTCCACAGAGACACACTCAGGGTGAAGGAGGACAGGGGAACAGGCTGGTGGTCCTGTGCGTCCACAGAGACACACTCAGGGTGAAGGAGGACAGGGGAACAGGCTGGTGGTCCTGTGCGTCAGCGGGAACTTTGCACTACAGGAATACAGTGGAGGAAATCATTATTTGATCCCTTTCTGATTTTGAAAGTTTACCCACTCTGGGCATAAATATGTCTCATCATTATTTGTGTGAACAGAAAAATAATGTGTGTGTAAATATGTGATTTGTAAATGTAACACCATCCACAAATGCATTTAAAAGATTTACAAACTCTCAAATAAATTTGCAAATGTAAAACGGATCTGCAAATATTTTTACAAATAAAAAAAAGATCTGTGAATATCTCTTTAACATTGACAACTTTCGATCAGGCATTTGTGAATCCATTTTGTATTTGTCGACCAAAAATGCGCTTGCGGATCTCAAATCTCTGCTTGTGGATCGTCTTTTTACACACACGGAGTTTTGAGACATACTTTCCGCCGGTCTCGGCTAAAATCTACTCGTGTCACTCGTTTATTTTCAGAAACCACGTGATGGCCTGCTGATGACGACATTTCTGCATGATTTCAAAGTAAGAGCATGATGGTTTGTTTAATGCTCTGTTTTTGTATTATAATGAACAGCGGAACGTTAGATGCATTCTTCATCACCATCATCATCATGTTATAGTGATACAGTTAGTTTGTGTTAGTTTATTGGTTCAATACAGCATATATCGTATGCATTGATGTTGAAGTAGAGGCTATACGCCACGGGGAGCAGCTGGCAGCGAAGCAGCCCAGAGATAACTCTTTCTTCATTGTTTTTTGTGAATTCAGTCAAGCGGGTCAAAGTGACAAAGCACTTCACATCCAACACACTCTCACTCCCTGAACGTCCAGGAGCGACGCTTGGTCAGGGTCCCGTGGCGTGCAGTTGGGACGCGCCGAGGCTCCTTCAGCTTCATAAACGGACGCAAAGAGCTTTCAACTGATTGCAATGTATTCCCATCGGCGGCGGTATTTGACGCTCAGGGAAGCACCGCATCGGTCCATGTCGGGGGCATTTAAAGGCAATGTGAGCGTCCATTCCCATTTAGACGCTTCTTGTGAGACTTGTCTTTTGTTTTCGGAAAAATGGTTGGTATCGTCAGTTAGCTGAGTTTCTTCCCGTTAAGTGGGTATGACACATTAATAGGTTGTTAAATGTTAAGAAGCCCTGAGACACAGTTTCGTTACTCATAATATCCACTAGTTACCTGTATAAAAGACACCTGTCCACAGATCAATCAATCAGATTCCAACCTCTCCACCATGGGCAAGACTAAAGAGCTGTCTAAGGACCTCAGGGTGATATTGTAGACCTGCACAAGGCTGGGATTGGCTACAAGACCATCAGAAAGCAGCTTGGTGAGAAGGAGACAACTGTTGGTGCCATTATTCAGAAATAGAAGCAACACAAAATGGGCATCAGTCGCCCTCGGTCTGGGGCTCCACACAAGATCTGGCCCCGTGGGGTATTGATGATCATGAGAAAGATGAGGTATCAGCAAAGAACTACACGGGAGAAACTTGTTAATGATCTCAAGGCAGCTGGGTCCACAGTCACCAAGAAAACTATTGGTAACACACCGCACCATAATGGATCAAATCCTGCAGCGCCTAAAGGTCTCCTGCTCAAGAAGGAACATGAATGGCCGTCTGAAGTTTGACAATGAACATCTGAATGATTCAGAGAAGGCTTGGGAGAAGGTGATGTGGTCAGATGAGACCAGAATCGCCATCTTTGGCATCAACTGGAGACGCCGTGTATGGAGGAAGAGATGCTGACTATAACCCCTAGAACACCATCCCCACGTCAAGCATGGAGGTGGAAACATTATGCTTTGGTGTTACTCTGCAAGGAGACAGAAGACAGTAGCTCAACATTGAAGTTACCCTGATTTGGATGAAAGTCGGTGCATTGAGAGAGGGTGCCTCACCGGTGACTTACCTAAAGTCACGTGCATGTATCCCTTGGCATATGGGAGACATGAGCCTGTACATTTCAAATACATAACTGCATTGTCTCAGGTATTTGAAGTGTAGAGTACTGTATCTCAACAATGCATTGAGACAGGAAGGTGACACCTGGACTGTGCTATCTTGGCCACCCTATGATTTATTGGTGTGAAAATGGAGTGAATTGGACAATTAAACAATTCTAGAAGTCTTGCATGGCCAACAAACTTGGTCCAGGGACACATTGGGTCCTTTGGATCACACCCACAACGTTTGGGGGCCATGCACACCTGCTTTGGACCCCTCTGGGTCTGGGTGTTTTAGGAGCGCCCAGCCATTTCCGGGACTTTTGGGCGAAACCGGCCTTGAGTTATGGCATTTTGGGGCGAAGTGGGAGTTTTGGGCAGAAGGGGCCTTTAGCCCCCAATAAGGGGTCCCACGAAGTGGACTCGGGGTACTTGAAGCGTACGGGGCCGGCATGCACGTAGCACCCCCAACAGCCAAAAGCGTGTTGGTGCAGCGCCCCGGCCACTTCCTGCCGGCATCAGGCAATTTGTATACAAAGTGGCCGTAGTGGTCCATCGCTAGGGACAGCCTGAGTTTTCAGATGGAGTTTCACTGCCCCTCCCAGTGTGGACGTTCACAACTAAACACTTTGGACATGAGGAGGGGTCGGACAACACTTTATACAAACTGGGTTTATTCTATCATAACCGGACTCTTACTATGAGTTACAGCTTACTTCTGATCAGCAGATGGAGGTCGTCCTTTAAAGTTCATGAAGGCGTCCATCGACCGGTCGCTCTTTAGGGACAGACAGCTGGGAGAATCTGGTCTATTTTTCATCCATAGTCTATGCAGATGTTTCAGGAAATACAATATGATCATATTTGAAGAATATGAATAAAATAAAAATAATTAAAAGCTCACAATACAGGACATTACTTGCAACAACAAAATCAAAAACATATATATATTGAAAAGCAACAAGACAGCAACAGGTCACAGCAGAAATGGGTGATTTTGATTAAAAGTAATAGTTGCAGTAATTAGAAATGTTATTTGACTTGTTTCATGAACAGAAACCACAGCATTGCAGAACCAAGAGCAGCGTGTACTGAACTGAAACCTAAAGGACACATATCATTCAAATCTTTCTACTAGAATATTAACTAAAATGTTCAAAAAACACATTATTTTCTTTAAAATGAGTTGTTATCTTTAGATACTGTAGTCCCCTTAAATCTGTTGACTATGTTACCATTCCCTGTCATAGAAAACCAATGAAAAGCTCTATACAAATACACAAGACACATAGCAACCAATTATGGAGCATGTTATGATGTGAAATATATTACCTAAATGTCCCCAGCTTTGGTGATAAGTGAACAGTGATGAGGACGGTACTTACGCATTGGAGAGGAACTCGTACCAGGTTACACTTCCTGTAACTTTCTGCTTCGCTCTGTGGAGGACAATGAAGGTTTCAGCGTGGGGAGAAATGACCAAAAACGGCCAAATATGAACCATAAATAACCAGTAGACACTTTCAAAGCAGCGTCTTACATGTTTTAGCAAATATGTGTTCCTTTAAACTGATGTGTTTCATTCAGTCAAACTTCATTTTGTGTTAGGTGAGGCAAACAACAACCGTTGATCTTGTGAATCAAAATGTAAAAACTGTGGTGACAAACACACCCTTTGACTGGATGATCAAACTGGGTGAGGGCCAACACAGGCACATGCAAACACACGTGCCACCCACACACACGTGCCCCACACACACACACACACACACGTGCCACCCACACACACGTGCCCCACACACACACACACACACACACGGCCACCCACACACACGGCCCACACACACACACACACACACACACACACACACACACCACACACACACACACACACACACACACACACACACACACACACACACACACACACACACACACACACACACACACACACACACACACACACACACACACACACACACACACACACACACACACACACACACACACACACACACACACACACACACACACACACACACACACACACACACACACACACACACACACACACACACACACACACACACACACACACTTCATAGCCTGCTTGCATGTTAGTAACTTCTCGTCCGTTTTCCCTCCATTGTAGCAATCCACCCACAGGGGAGTGACAGTCAAGAAGTGATAGGGACACTGTTGAGTATATATGATAAAAAGAGGCTATGACACACATGTCATGCACACATACAAAATTAAAATAAAATAAAGTTTTGAATTACGTGGAAGTTTGAATTCCATAGACTGTTGGATTAGGCCTACATGTGTGGTATTAACATTTCCATTCATTGTTGTTGCTCAATAATAAATCATTGGTTTTGGATAGCTAGTCTCATTATTTTCTTGGATTAATTTCAACTCATTTAAATTCTGAGGCCGCCGTGCCTATGTTATATAGCCTATACACATCTGAGAAACGTTGCCATGTGTCCCCAACAGCAGCTGATGTCGTTGCTTTGTTTGTTGCAATTAAATAAATGTTGGCTAATGGCTATCAATTGGTTTTGAAACGGTAGCCTCATGTTGTTATTCATTCTCTCTGAAATGTTATTGTGCTTTGGCAGTAATACCGTCTGTAGTAGTAGCAGAGTGTTTTTATAGCAATTGATCGCATCCGCGCTGCTGCGCCAGTCAACAGAGCGTGCGTGTGACATGTTTAGTAGCAGGATGTGCACTAAAAAATAGGGCTCCCCCTAAAGCAAATGGGTAATTCGAACACTGGACACATTGGGCCCTCTGGATCACACCCACAACGTTTGGGGGCCATGCACACCTGCTTTGGACCCCTCTGGGTCTGGGTGTTTTAGGAGCGCCCAGCCATTTCCGGGACTTTTGGGCGAAACCGGCCTTGAGTTATGGCATTTTGGGGCGAAGTGGGAGTTTTGGGCAGAATGGGCCTTTAGCCCCCAATAAGGGGTCCCACGAAGTGGACTCGGGGTACTTGAAGCGTACGGGGTCCGCATGCACGTAGCACCCCCAACAGCCAAAAGCGTGTTGGTGCAGCGCCCCGGCCACTTCCTGCCGGCATCAGGCAATTTGTATACAAAGTGGCCGTAGTGGTCCATCGCTAGGGACAGCCTGAGTTTTCAGATGGAGTTTCACTGCCCCTCCCAGTGTGGACGTTCACAACTAAACACTTTGGACATGAGGAGGGGTCGGACAACACTTTATACAAACTGGTTTTATTCTATCATAACCGGACTCTTACTATGAGTTACAGCTTACTTCTGATCAGCAGATGGAGGTCGTCCATTAAAGTCTAAGAAGTCGTCCTTCGAGGAGTCGCTCTTTAGGGACAGACAGCTGGGAGAGTCTGGTCTCTGCTGCTGGACCCTGAAACAGAAACAGATGCATACATTGGCATGCTGGAGAAAAATGATGAAATATATGTTTAACTTAAAGTCATTTTATATAACCATGTAGTGGTATAAATTAGGGGTGTCACGGTTCACAGAATTCACGGTTCGGTACAACAAGAAAAAGCTAAATAAAGTCCCAAATGCATAATTCCAAGGTTGTTGTTATTTATTTTTGAACAGTAGTGCAAGTTTCAGTATAAAAAGAAGGAACTCTAACATTTTGAATAATGAACTGTATTACACAGTTAAAAACAAACCCCAAACAGTAGCACACACTCAGATGGCCGTATTATCTATAATGGCTGATGTCAAACAAAAAGTTTTCATCAAGCTGTAAAACTAAAAAGAATGTCTTGAAAATATTACAAAATAAATAATAAGACAGTGTTTCAAGGGCGCATAGCCTATATATGGAAATAGCTTCCATTCTTTATTTTGGTCTCTTGGCTTTCATGTCTATTGGCTCGTTATTGGAGTCCACAGGGAACCAGCAATGTTCCCACACAGCTGATTTCAAAGAAGCAGGTGGGTTCTAGCTCCTGTGTGTTATCTGAAATCGCCATATTCATTTTTCTTCTTCTTGTATTTTGTTCGTTTTGTTTTCTTCTTGTTCTTCATTTGTTATTTAAGGGCGGCTGGCAAACAGCTTGTAGGCGCAATACCGCCCCCTGGATTATATATAGTGTAATGGATACTGCCCTGAGTGACAGACTTTTTCCCCACTCATAAAAAAAGGCGTATTCGTCGTGTGACTGCATGTGAACCGTGACGGTTCAGGTCGAATACGGATACCGTTACACCTCTAGTATAAATCCATCTGGATTGCCGATGTGTGAACAGACTGTAATTAAAATGTAAAACTTAAACGTTCTCGAGTGTCCTATATCAGCTGCTCTCTATGTAAAGGACTTGTGAAGACGTGAAGTTTATCTACAAAGTGCCTGTCCTCTCTTCAGCTGCCCTACAGCCAGCAGTGTGAAGCTAACGTAAAAACATCTGTCTTTATTGGATAACAGCGAGTTCATGCAGACTCCGGTCTGATCTGGCCGGTTAAGTGCTGAGCTTTCTGTTTGCAGATTGAAGTTACAGTTAGCTCGCTAATGTTACCGTAGCAAAAATACTACCTGAGCTGATAGTTGACTAGCTTACAGTACATCGAAAATAACTAACAGTTGCTTTCTACTAGCCCAGAGCAACATGTTAACTGTAAGCTAAGCTAAGGTTAGCCAGCTAGCTGTTGGTTGCTTCCAGGGGTTGTGGGTACTGTAAGCTAGGAAAGGCTAAGCCTTCCCAAATATTTTTGTCACTGCATCCTGGTCAAATTAATATATAATGTATAATGTTTGTGTCTTTGACATTAGCGCTGCTATGCAGCCACTTGACGGCGTGCAAGCGCCTGCGCAGGCATGTTTGTGTCAAGCGGCTTGTGATCATCACATCACGACAGCGAAGCCTCGAAAATGGATATAATAATAATAATAAATTATATTTATATAGCGCTTTTCTACAACTCAAAGACGCTTTACAGTATGAGGGAGGGTAGACAAACTAGGACAGGCAAAAACAAAAAACGAAAAACATAACAAATAAAATAAACAGAAAAGGCAGTCAAGAGGAAGTTGATTGAGGGGGGGGGGGCTTATGGATAGACAGAGTTGAAGAGATGGGTTTTGAGGCGGGACTGAAAGACTGTGAGGGACTCGGAATCACGAAGATCTTGGGGGAGGGAATTCCAGAGCCTAGGGCTGCGTCTCAGGTCTGTTATTTTCATTTCCTCGCTCCTCGGTCCTCGGTCTCACCGGAAGTTGATTTGTCTGCGCCATCTTGAGTAGCGTCCCATGGCGCTTATTTCTGCCGGAGGAGCGAGGAGCGAGGAGCGAGGAGCGAGGAGCGAGGAGCGAGGAGCGAGGAGCGATAATGGAGGAGCGATAATGGAGGACCGAGGAGCGAGGATCGAGGAGCGAGGAGCGAGGAGCGATAATGGAGGAGCGAGGATCGAGGAGCGAGGAGCGATAATGGAGGAGCGATAATGGAGGAGCGATAACCGAGGTGCAGGTCTCCCTTGAAAAAGAGATCTATGATCTCAATGGGACCATCTGGTTAAATAAAGGTTTGAAATGAACCACCAGACCATCCTCCGGTGAAATCCTCAGACACTCGCCCCGCCCCCTTATTGTGTATCGCTCACTGATTGGACGATGCAGCGCACTGATCTGATGCTTCTTGACATGAGAGCAGTTTCCCAGCGGAGTGAAGAAAACACATGAAACTCACGGGACTCACTCCTCAGTTCATACTGGGTTCTGTTTCAATGAATGCATCATTCAGTTACAAATATGTGATATATCTGAACAACTAAGTGGACAAAGATCATTTTATTCATTTATTGGAAACATTTTCATGATCGCTTTTTTCGTTTATACATTTTAAGAATGGCGTTTATCTTTTTTGAGAATGAGTTCTTATTTAATGTATTTGGGTCTACAACAGATGATACAAATGTTTGTGTCAGTAAATGTGTACTAACAGAGGCGGGGGTGTTTGTGAAAACAACGGGGACAGAGCTGCTGTCAGACGATCAGCTGTGCAGCGTCATCACAAACGGACGTGGCTTCACGTGACGCTCCGGAGGAAAGGACGTCCCATTGCTCTTAAAACTCATTTCCCTGCTTCTCGTGGTTTCCTTGCGTCTCTCCATGCTTCCTGGTGGGAGGGACGCAGGGAAACCACGCAAGAGAGGGACGCAAGGAATCCATTGAATCGACCTGAGATGCAGCCTAGGAGCTGCCACTGAGAAGGCTCTAAGGGAGATGAAGTGGGATCGTTCAGTGAGGTAGGACTGGAGCCATCTGAGTGCAGTACCTTGAGTCCTGAGGGCAAATGTTATCATGCTGAGTGAACCCACTGCCCATAACAACAAATTAAGACGAGTTACAAAAACTTCAACTTTAAATAATACTTGTAAACTCTGAATAATCCGTTGCATTAAATTGATAACATGCGTCAGCCTCTGCATTGTATGTAACACGCATGCGGACAATGCAAATTAATCATCTAACGTTAGTCTCTGTCTCAGACGGTCTGTCGCCACAATTTTTGATGCATATTTCATATTTAACGTTAGTTAGTTTTAGGGAAATCTTTAGCATGTTAGCGAGCTAGCTAGCCAGCCGCGGGTTGGAAATTAAGAGCTGCCCGAGTGAAATAGCGAGTATTTGTGTGTGTCCATCCCCTTGTGTGTTATGTAGCTTTCTATGCGTGTAAACAGTCTGCAAAGTCACAAACCCTAAAGTACACCCTGTAGGGAGTAAAACTCTGGCACAGAAAAGACGTGTCTATGCTGCCCCAGAACGCCTCGTTGGAGATTTTCTTTTTCCATTTTTTTCTTCCGGGAACCAAGTGACCAGTGACGTGCGGTGAGGTTCATGGCTGGTGAGGCACTGACTCACTGAGTCAGATTTACAAATATTATATTTTGACCTTAATCGAAATATTCTGTTATTTTCAAAAGCTTTTTTAGTCTGATGCTTTGATTCATTTTAAACAGACTGTTCAACAAAAGGATACCCACAATCTAAATATTGGATTGTTCTTTCTTAGTAAGATCAAATTACAAATGTGGTCTTACCTTGACTTGAAGATGAAGTCCATGCTCTCCTTCTGGACAACAATCTCTATTACTGTTTTGTAAAAGTCCTCCTTATCTTCCTGTAGTTTCAAAAGTCTAGTTTGTTGTTTGCGTCTACCGTCTCTGCGTAGAATTACAGTAGCAACAAGAACCTGTGGGCTCACGTGCGCCCCCTGCGGTGCGGCAGAGGTTATGGCTGCCTCCCCTGGTGCTTTTTTCATTGCTGTATGATGAGACCAGCGAGCCTAAATATCATATATACGTGAAATAAGTTATTTAGAGACTAACTATGGATGGCGAGGATAAATATAATAAAGGGATCTACAAACATTACATTGGTGACCTACAGTGAGATGGAACAGGCATGCGCTGAGGGCCCGCTTTCCAGCCAGTTTCTGTGGGGTGACGCATTCTGAGGTGAGGCAGATCTCATCTGTGCCTCACCTCACCCCACAGTAAATGGCTTGAGCGCGCTCACAAAATAAGTGCCCGCGCTAAATTAGTGCCCGTGCTCCAGCCAGTTACTGTGGGCTTACGAGAGGCAGAGCTCGTCCCTGCCTCACTTCTCATCGCTCCCGTAGCGGAGCTCGGCAAATTAGCTGATTTTGACTATAAAAAGCGATTGGAATCAAACAGAAATCACACTTACAACACAGATCAGTGGAGACATTTTATTATTATTACTATTTAGTTTTTCGTTAGTTGTTTTTCCGTTACATTGGAGTATGACAGGTGAGAATCTGCCTCCCCTGCCTCCCCTGCCTGCACGTCGCTGCAAGTGACGTAACGACGATCCAAATGGCCCAATCCCCGGAGCTCCTCACACACACACTCAGCCTTATTTTTCTCAGCTGCAACTCTGCGGATTTCTCAGCCTGGACTCAGCCTGAGACAGCGGGACGCAGCGAGGCCCGGCCCGAGCTCGGCCCGGGCCGGGCCTCGCTGCGTCCCGCTGTCTCAGGCCGTGTCCCGCCGTCCCGCAGACCCCACGCAGCAACCAGGAAAAGACACCAGTAACCCAGCTCACACTGTCCGCTCCTCACAGCAGCGAGCCGCACAACGTCCCGCCAACACGAGCTCCAACAAGCCGTTTAGGACAGAGAGTGAATACACAGACTATACAGAGATGCTGTATGAGAAACCAATGTGAGTTTGGAACATTGAACAATGTAAATCTATTCTAGTAGACCTCAACTATGGAATTATGATCAGTAGAAATGGCCATGACATGGGACCTTTAACTGATTGAGTTATGATGAAGATCGTCAGCTGTCTTCCTCTTCTGTGTTTTCCTCCAATACGTAAAGGCTGCAGCACCAACTTCTCTCCACATATCAAACATACCGGTAAGCCAGCATCGTTTGCTGTGAAAGCAGATAACTCTGTCCATGCAGAATTAAACCCTCTGTGTTTGTCCCATACTTTTCTTTTCTTTGATTTATCCCTAGTTCGCTCATCGAGCCGGGGGTCAGGTTATTCGCCTGCAAGAAAAGGCGCTGGCAGGATATGACGCATATTTTAGTTGACCTAATTAAAACCGTTTTTTTTAAATGTTTATGTGTCACAGTATCACCTCAAAATACGAAACATTTTCAACCGTGCAACAAAATATAAATAGTCCTACAAATATTTGTATTTTATTTCCGTTTTATTTCTGTCTAAGCTCAAGGGAGCCAGAGCAGAGGGCTTAAAGAGCCGCATGCGGCTCGAGAGGCGCGGGTTGCGTAATGAGGAAGTAGGCGTGGTTAAATCTAAACTGGGTTGCAAAAACGATAGACGCCAGAGGCGGGCAGCGTCAGGTAAAAACAGTTCTTTAGCCTTCCCAAACCTGAGCCTCACGCGCCGCCTATAGCTGCTTCATAACGTTAGCTGATACAGTCATCTGGAAACAGCAGGCCAGTATTATGGATGTTTTACAGACAGGTTTCAGATAGTGGCGTTATTCTAAATGTGATATATGATTGTAATGTCACGTCACGGTTTGGGCCGATGCCCAGGATGCTAACTGCAGTTCAATTAACGCCCACTGACGTCGCTAATAACCAGGATTTCCTGAAGGTTACACAGAGAAGCTTTAACACAGACAACAACTGACTTTATCTCACATGGATTTTAGGTTTTATTCTTACCCCCCATCAGCAGATTGAGGCTCCATTGAGCGGTCACTCTTTGACACAAACAGCAGGACTCAGGTCCAGGTCCAGGTTCAGGTCCAGGTCTTTGTACTTCTCCTCCACTACATGTATTTAATACCTTTAGTTACTTCACAGATGTGGATGAATGATGTGAAATATAACCAAGTGTTAAATCAGACTTTAGTTCCACCTGGAGTAAATCCACAAGCTACCCTGCAGTATACAAAGTCATTCAAACTAGCTGCACCTTTACCAGCTTTGAGAACACTTTCATGATCAATCATTATAAAACATATCATATATATTATTCTGAAATGGACCAATCTGCACAATGACTACTTTTACTGTCTCTACTTTCACTATATTTTGATGAGAATACTTTTCTACTTTTACAGTTCTTTGTATCACAACTTCTGTTTCCAATATTTATAAATGTTACCCGTTATTATTAATCTAGTTTAATGGCATGCTCTTGTACTCCTATCTCTGTTTACTATAGTTTATAATGTGTTTTATTAATCAGTGTTCCTGTGAATGAGGCTGAGGGGATGTGTCGCCCTCTGGTGGCAGAGGGAGGAACTTTCTCTTTATTTAATCCTGTATAATGTATTTTCACATTATGGGTTTCTTTAATTACTAATGTTTAAATGTCTCAGTGAATATGGCGACACACACACACACACACACACACACACACACACACACACACACACACACACACACACACACACACACACACACACACACACACACACACACACACACACACACACACACACACACACACACACACACACACACACACACACACACACACACACACACACAGTAGTATGGACAGCAAGTCATCAGATGAAATAGAGGGTCTCTGTGTGGAGTTATTATCTGAGTAATGATTGATAATAATAATAATAATAATTATAGTTATTGTGTACAGGTTCAGCTGAGGTAAAAACAGGAAGAGGGTTAAAGTCTGTCTCTGAGTTTACTCTAAAGTCTGAAGTAACTAAAGTCACAAAGAGTTGTTCTTATTCTCTGAGCAATGATTGATAAGAGTTGTCTCTAAAAGCTCTAAAGTCACAAAGAGTTACAAACCTTAGAGAGAAGCAGAAGGTGCGACACGAGGAGCACGAAGTGAAACTTAACAGCAAACAGGAAGCACTTCAAAACGAGGGGATGTGTCGCCCTCTGGTGGCAGAGGGAGGAACTTTCTCTGCATTTATTCCTGTATGTATTTTCACATTATTGTTTTCTTTAATTACTAATGTTTACATTTCCACATATATTATTTATTTATTTTCTAATTTTAGTATTTAAACATTGATTTGTATTTTTAAATGATTCCACCTAATATTTAGCATTCTAACAAATTAATCAAATTATGTTTTTTCGTTCTTTTATTTATTCCTCTTCATAATTCAACATTTATTTAAATAATTCATTTATTCCTCTTTTGTTTCCACTTGTATTTTTGATTTGACCATTTTTCTTTAAATACTTTGCTGGTCATGTGACGAGGAACAACCAATCACAGCTCAGTGAATATGGCGACACACACACAAACCCACACTCTCACTCACACACACACACACACACACACACACACACACACACACACACACACACACACACACACACACACACACACACACACACACACACACACACACACACACACACACACACACACAGTAGTATGGACAGCAAGTCATCAGATGAAATAGAGGGTCTCTGTGTGGAGTTATTATCTGAGTAATGATTGATAATAATAATAATAATAATAATTATAGTTATTGTGTACAGGTTCAGCTGAGGTAAAAACAGGAAGAGGGTTAAAGTCTGTCTCTGAATTTACTCTAAAGTCTGAAGTAACTAAAGTCACAAAGAGCTGTTCTTATTCTCTGAGCAATGATTGATAAGAGTTGTCTCTAAAAGCTCTAAAGTCACAAAGAGTTACAAACCTTTAGAGAGAAGCAGAAGGTGCGACACGAGGAGCACGAAGTGAAACTTAACAGCAAACAGGAAGCACTTCAAAACGAGGGGATGTGTCGCCCTCTGGTGGCAGAGGGAGGAACTTTCTCTTCATTTATTCCTGGATGTATTTTCACATTATTGTTTTCTTTAATTACTAATGTTTACATTTCCACATATATTATTTATTTATTTTCTAATTTTAGTATTTAAACATTGATTTGTATTTTTAAATTATTCAAAGTCAAAGTCAGCTTTATTGTCAATAATTCTACATGTTGTACATCCAGAAATATCGAAATATCGTTTCCCTCAGTCCTACAGTGTGACATATATACATCAAACAAAACAAAGGGCCTAGATAAACATGGTATACATTAAACAAAACAAAGGGCCTAGATAACCGGGGTATACAGTTTAAAATGTTAATAATATAATTTAAGTGTTCAAAGTACAGTTTCAGTGCAGTAGCAGCGGAGATGGGCAGAAAAGTGAGTTTAGGGGGTTAGAGTCCAGGACCATTTGGGGCAGGGGAGAAAGGTCGGAGGCAGGGTGGAGAGTTCAGGGGAGAGATGTCAGAGGGAGGGAGAGAGAGATGGAGGGAGGGGAGAGAGTTCAGGGGAGAGATGTCAGAGAGGGGAGGAGATGGAGGGAGGGGAGAGAGTTCAGGGGAGAGATGTCAGAGAGGGGGAGAGAGAGATGGAGGGAGGGGAGAGAGTTCAGGGGAGAGATGTCAGAGAGGGGGAGAGAGAGATGGAGGGAGGGGAGAGAGTTCAGGGGAGAGATGTCAGAGAGGGGAGGAGATGGAGGCAGGGTGGAGAGTTCAGGGGAGAGATGTCAGAGCGGGGAGGAGATGGAGAGAGGAGAGAGAGTTCAGGGGAGAGATGTCAGAGAGGGGAAGAGATGGAGGGAGGGGAGAGAGTTCAGCATCCTGACCGCCTGGTGGAGGAAGCTGTTCCTCAGCCTGGAGGTGCGCGAGCTGAGGCTGAGGAACCTTCTCCCTGAAGGCAGGAGGCTGGAGAGGCTGTTGGAGGGGTGGGTGGAGTCACCCTCAATGCTGAGTGCTTTGCGGGTGAGGCGGGTGTTGTATATGTCCTGGAGTGAGGCGGGTGTTGTATATGTCCTGTAGTGAGGGGAGTGAGGCGCGTGTTGTATATGTCCTGTAGTGAGGCGGGTGTTGTATATGTCCTGTAGTGAGGCGGGTGTTGTATATGTCCTGTAGTGAGGCAGGTGTTGTATATGTCCTGTAGTGAGGCGGGTGTTGTATATGTCCTGGAGTGAGGGGAGTGAGGCGGGTGTTGTATATGTCCTGGAGTGAGGGGAGTGAGGCGGGTGTTGTATATGTCCTGGAGTGAGGCGGGTGTTGTATATGTCCTGTAGTGAGGCAGGTGTTGTATATGTCCTGTAGTGAGGCAGGTGTTGTATATGTCCTGGAGTGAGGGGAGTGAGGCGGGTGTTGTATATGTCCTGTAGTGAGGGGAGTGAGGCGGGTGTTGTATATGTCCTGTAGTGAGGCAGGTGTTGTATATGTCCTGGAGTGAGGGGAGTGAGGCGGGTGTTGTATATGTCCTGGAGTGAGGCGGGTGTTGTATATGTCCTGTAGTGAGGCAGGTGTTGTATATGTCCTGTAGTGAGGCAGGTGTTGTATATGTCCTGGAGTGAGGGGAGTGAGGCGGGTGTTGTATATGTCCTGGAGTGAGGGGAGTGAGGCGGGTGTTGTATATGTCCTGTAGTGAGGCGGGTGTTGTATATGTCCTGTAGTGAGGCGGGTGTTGTATATGTCCTGGAGTGAGGCGGGTGTTGTATATGTCCTGTAGTGAGGCGGGTGTTGTATATGTCCTGTAGTGAGGCGGGTGTTGTATATGTCCTGTAGTGAGGCGGGTGTTGTATATGTCCTGTAGTGAGGGGAGTGAGGCACCGATGATCCTCTGGGCAGAGTTCACTATGCGCTGCAGCTTCCGAACCACAGCGTGATGCAGCTGCTGAGGATGCTCTCGGTGGCGCCTCGGTAGAAGGACAGCATGATGGGGGGTGATGCTCCGGCTCGCTTGAGCTTCTGGATGAAGTACAGGCGCTGCTGGGCTTTCCTCTCTAGAGCGGTGGTGTTGTTTTTCCACCTAATATTTAGCATTCTAACAAATTAATCAAATGATGTTTTTTCGTTCTTTTATTTATTCCTCTTTTGTTTCCACTTGTATTTTTGATTTGACCATTTTTCTTTATATACTTTGATGGTCATGTGACGAGGAACAACCAATCACAGCTCAGTGAATATGGCGACACACACACACACACAAACCCACACACACACGCACACACACATGCACACACACACACACACACACACACACACACACAATAGTATGGACAGCAAGTCATCAGATGTGATATAAACAAACAAATAGCGTGTGCGTTCCATTTTCACTCTCGTCCATCGAAAACATGTTTTAGAATATAAAAATACATGAATGATGAAATGAGCACATAAAGTGCATACTATCACATCACAGTTAATAGACCTGCGTCTGATGATCGCAGTGTTCTGGAGGGTGTGTCGTTTATTGAGTCAGCAATGTAGTAATGTATGTAATGTCATAATGGCCAAATGTACATTTCCATGTGATGCTTTTATCCGAGGCGACTCACAATAGGTAAATGAACAGCAGTAGATCTCATTTACTTAGACACTGGACTTAAGGACAATGTTGAGGTACTTGAGACTAATCCTGCAACTTGACCAAACAAATCACGGAGCTCTCAGCAGAGGACAGCCGGGGACGCTCCCGCCGATATCAGAGATGTCCCTGCTATGTGTGGGAGGTAAGAGAGGACATTTAAGGGCTATGTTTGATGTCTTTAAGTATCACCTGCTGGGGTTTAGCTGCTGTCCTGTGCCTTCTTCAATCCTTTGTTTACGTCCCTCACTTCCGTTTCGCTTCTCATTTGCTAGCTGAACAGCTGATCAGAGTGCTTTCTTGGCCCGATAGCTTGTGTCCGACACACGGCCGATTCAACATGTTGAATCGGCCGTGTGTCGACCGTGAAAGGCTAAATAAGGCGTGTCACGGCCGAGGGTTCGGGACACACCAAATTGACTTTGGGCGACAAGGAACGCGTTGTCGCCAGACAACCGAAGACGGCCGAATACGGCCTGGTGTGTCAGGGCCTTTGGAAAGGAAAGTATAGACATGATCACATGATCGAGGTCTGAGGGAACGAGTGTTACAGGGGAATCATTCAAACATGGCAGCAGATATGGGACCGGGAGACAAGAGGGAGGAGACGATATTCATCCAGGAAGGAGTCGAGATGAGGCGGTCCTGACGAGACTCAGAATAGAACATGGTTATTTAAATAGACACTAAAGATCATGGGGAGCATCAGACTGGACTTTGTGATTAGTGGGGGGGAGAGGAAACCAGAGACTTGCAGGAAGCACACATCTGAGAGGAGAAGGTAGGGTAGGTTTGGGGTACCCTCTACATCCTAGGTCAACTGTGTTAGACACACTAGGTTAGTAGATTGAAGCGCCCCCCCCCCTGTATCTGTTTTGTTTCCTTGTTAGTAGACCAGATAGTGAGGGGGGGCTTTTTCTTTGAGGTGTGTTTCAGAGAGAAGATTTAGAGATTGGTCTTTCTGTTATATTTATTCACTTGAAGGTGGGGTAGGTCATTTTGGAGAAACCGGCTCGAGTGCGCTAGGATTTAAAAATACACAATCTGCCACTTCCTCACAGAGCCCCTCCTCCAACACACACGAACGCGCACATGACCAATGAGGGCACGAGATAAGTTTGTGCACAGATGGAAGGCTGACAGGCAGGTAGGCCATCCAGTTATTTTAGCCGGGCCGGCTCAGATGATTGGTCGTGCTTTTCACAGTACTACAGCTTCCACAGATGATATTTCTTTATGGATTTATTGTCAAAGCTCTTCAGATATTCATTGCTATCGGGATGTTAAGAGCATTCCATGGAATATAACAACAAGTGTATCTCGAGCCGGTTTCTCAAACTTACCTACCCCACCTTTAAGTCGTCAGTTGTTGGCGTTATTGTTTTGGTGTAAATAAAAACACCTTCACGGTGACTCTCTCGATGTTATTGGTTGTCTCGACGTAACAGCACGTTATGTTTCTCATACTGCCTGAGCTGCAGCTCCTCTTTTCACCCTCCGTCTGAAACCAGAGCCCAGTCAATGGAAATGATGAAACAGAAGTCAAAGGATGAGGGCAGTGACCCACACATGAAACTCAGTGCATTATTAGTATTTATTAAACTGTAACTCCATTGATATAGTGTTTTATTTAAATATTGCACATTCATTAGATACTTTTTACATTTGAATTACATCTTTATATTTCATTCATAAAGCACAGAATGATATTATAATTCATCTCAAAGACTATGAGACTAGAATCATCTTCAGTCGAGCATCTGTCCTCTCATTGGCTGTAAACAATACTTACTGTTTATTTATGAAACATCTGTAATTGATGCAGAGTTACCCTCTTTATATCTTTAAAGAAGACTTGATGTTATTGATTAGAATCAGAGGTATTTGACGTTGGGGAGGACGCAGAGCATCTCGAACAGGAGGTTAGCTCCGGTCAGCGCCGTGTTTCCTGAGGGGGGGGGAAATATATAAATATAATGATTTAAACATAATTCAATATATGAATGATGACATAGAGTGTGTAGTACCGGTGGTGTCGTAGGGGGGAGACACCTCCACCAGGTCACAGCCCACCAGGTTCAAACCCCGACAGCCGCGGATTATCTCCACTCCCTGAAAACAGAACAATAAATCAGAATCATCTCAAAACGATGCTGGCCGACAGGAGAAACATGCTGTGGAGGAAACTTCTGTGTAGTAATGCATGGAGTCACCGACTCAGGAAGGAGACACGGTGAGAGTTGGAGCTTTGATGTCAAACACTGATGGGTTTATTCAGAGTATTCGGCCGGAGGATTCACATCACAAATCAAAGAGTCAGAGGTTCTGACCACACGGTAGAGTTGCCACGTCAATTCTGAAGAACCTCTCTCTATGCTAGACCTTTTAACAGGTTCACAGAGAGAAATCAACATCTCTGAAGGAGTAGACTAAACACTGAATCATCTGCGTCCAACGCTCATGGCCTCAAGGATTTCACATCCGAGAGCCCACAAACACCGATAAAGAAATGCTTCAGTGTTCTCACAACAATTACCCTACGTGCCAGACAAGTTGACCGGTCTCACACTGGTGACAACAACACATATGGCACCAAGGCCTTTCCTTAAAGGAGATAACAGACGTCAGAGTAAAAGGTTAGATATCTAGAAGAATTATTCCTTAACAGTTCCTCTCTTTTTATCATTTTTGATAACCTTAAAACATTAGTCTAATAATTCTGGTCAATACTTAAATCAATAGGCGTCTTCAGATTCGAGTGTGGTCTCACCTTACATTCAATTACATCACAAAGTAGAGTAAGATTGAAACATTCAATCACAATGATTGATACAGCCAATCATAATAGGAACAATTATCTCTCATCAGTGTTTGGAGCATCTTTTGTCAAAAGCATAATAATGAACACACATAAAACACAGATACATAATAGCAAAATATTTGTTTTAAACTAATATCTTTTATCATTTAAACCATTAGTTAATGTCATTTATCAAACTATAAAATCAAAACCAGAAACAGCTTAAAGATTTGCTTTAAGGCAATCACTAGTCAAAAGCATTTAAAATTTAGGATCATCAGAGATCCAGCTAAGGCATAACATTCACAGCTAAGGCATAACATTCACAGCTAAGGCATAACATTCACAGGTGATTTGATCAATCTGTAATCCACAAAGTTGCAGTGTCCTCAATTTTAGGATTACTTTACGTTTACTTCATTACGCTTTAGTCAAGAGTAAGGCACTTAGTCTTAGTAAAATCAATACATTCATTTTAGTCAAGTACATTGTTCAAAATCTGAAAAGGAAAAGTTAGGCAAATATTCAAAGACTTTTGTAAAAACCTGGAAAGGAAAGATTAAACATTCTTAAAACTTTAATTCATACATTTGTGAATGCTACAACTGATCTGTACCAAATTAAGTCTATCACTTATTCTTATTAGCCATACTTACCTGATCATCTACTGATGGTACTTGGAAAGGGTTCTTCTGTGTTTATCTAATGTTGAAATATAGAATATCAATTTCTCTAAATTATACTTCTCTAATTTGAGGATCAAATATGCTACATAAATGTTATAAGAATTATTATAAATATTTGTTTTGGGCCAAAACTGAAATTAATCCAGTACTTGAAACATCATTTTATGTCTGTCTGTGCATGGGTAATACATTAAAGAGTTGTGTTGTTAAGCCTGATCGCTGGATGATTAAGGATATTAACATTATCTGTTATAATATTAGAAATACCTTATTATTCAATACTTTATAATCTGAGAATATTTATTTATTAATTTTGTTTAGTGTGAAAATGTAATCTGATCTGACTAAATATATTAATCACCACTATTTAACACATGTCTGGTCATTGGAAATATAAAAAACAATCATTAATTGTACATCTTTAAACATCTGGTCATTCAATTCAAAGTTCATCTTTGTACGAGAGCTGGAAGAACATGTCCGTCAGGCTTCCTGACTCGTTCTCCTCCTCCCTTTATGACACCGAGTGTCTGGTGTGTAAAGGCATCCTGATACTGTAGATTAGCACTGAGGTGCTGATTGGCTCAAACTCATCTTCATCAGAGCGCCATATTTCAACCCCCCAATTGCTCTGCTTTTGTGTGGCTCATTCAGTGAGCACTGTAGCTGACCCCCAGTGAGACGGAGGCTCATCTGCCGGTATTCCTTCTGCTATCTGCTTGAGAGCAACTGCGTATTCCTGATGCATCCAGGTGTCCCCCCCGTGATGGGAGAGGTTAGGAAGACATCAAACCCCTCCAAGAAACATGGAACATTGTATTATAGAAGCCTCTGAAACCCTCGCTCGTCCTGCAGGGTTGTCTGCTAGAGCCCACCGAGCAGAAAGATGAAGAGAAGAACCCCCTCTTATCAGAAAGGTGAAGAGAAGCATCCCCTCTCAGCAGAAAGGTGAAGAGAAGCATCCCCTCTTATCAGAAAGGTGAAGAGAAGCATCCCCTCTTAGCAGAAAGGTGAAGAGAAGCATCCCCTCTTATCAGAAAGGTGAAGAGAAGCATCCCATCTTATCAGAAAGATGAAGAGAAGAACCCCCTCTTAGCAGAAAGATGAAGAGAAGAACCCCCTCTCATCAGAAAGGTGAAGAGAAGCATCCCATCTTATCAGAAAGATGAAGAGAAGAACCCCCTCTTAGCAGAAAGATGAAGAGAAGAACCCCCTCTTATCAGAAAGGTGAAGAGAAGCATCCCATCTTATCAGAAAGGTGAAGAGAAGCATCCCATCTCGAACGACCTCGTGCTTCCTTGCACGTGGCTGGGGGTGCTCTCTGCACCCGGAGAGTGTGACCCTCTCTCTCTGACCCTTGGCCTTGAGAGCTGTCCTAGTTATTGGGTTAACACCTGATAGGGATGTTTTTCTGAGTGAAGACAACTCAAAGTAATGGATTAGCACATTATCATTTAATTACAAAAATAGGATAGGCCCCTCAGAATTATTTGGGAGCCTTCTTGACACATGCACATTATCATTTTGAAGGTTTGGGTTAGTCATTGAACATGCAAGAATCATATACTCATCAGTCCATAGCAGAGAAATGTTATTGTAAGTTAAAGGTGAGCTAGTCCCTGTGGATATAACCCCTTCCCAATGATTCTAAATGTATATTAATTGACCATTTACCTTTTGA
>NW_022987750.1:147500-155000 GCF_902827165.1 Trematomus bernacchii
GCTAAGCATGCCAGAGTTGGCTTGTGAAGCATGCGCTGTGACATGGACGACTGGGGTTGACGACCTTCTTCGGAGTGACTACTGGCCAGCTACCCTTCACTTCGCCACCATTTATGCCACAGATGTTTTCTTCTCATTTGAAGAAATGAAAATGGCTGCACCTGGACTATCCTTTCAGGCATATTTAAGGATGCTCGATCAGCGAACGTTGCGCTTCGGCCGTGTGAGTATTGAAGTTACTTGTCCTTTTTGATCTATTTGTATTGTACAAATTGTAAGCTGTGTCCTTATAATTTATCATTTATTTTTGACATTATCTGTTGATGTCCTTATTTTGTTATAGACTGGGAAGATCTCAACTGACAGCTTCATCAAAAGTTTCTTTGAGTGGGAGGCTGTGCGTTATGAGGTGGACATCATGTGCAAGGAGGAGCCCTTCACCTGTCCTGCGTGTAGCCCTGATATGCTTGCAGTTTCCGTGGATGGAAACCGCAAGCATTACCGTTTCAAGAATGCAGCTAGGTACTATAGAAAATATATAATGTCACAGTATTTGAACAAATAACGAAACAAAACTATCTTGATGTGAACCAATCAATCAATCAATAATCTGAGATGTCATACATTGCTCCTTTGATTTATTTAGATCTGAGGAACAGGCCATTTTTGACGGTGTCTTTATAGCCAGGGATGAAGACGTCTCAAGATTTGTGGACTATATACACACCACAACCAAACATGTAATATTGCAGACTCTAATTATGTATAATATAATATCCTAATGAAGGGTTTGGTTAAGTTAGTCTTTGCACCATTTTCATCAATACATTTTTATATATTAGGTCTCCGGAAGAGGTGTTTGTGGAGGACAGTGGTCGGCAGCCAGAGAGACCTCCCAAAAATCAGCCGGCAAGCTGGATGAGGAGGGACTAGTGTAAGGATGGCGTGGAAGGGTAGGACCCAAATGCAGACTATCAGAAAAGGTAAACGGTCTCGAAACAAAAACAAGCTTTATTCTCAAAGCTTAACAATAGCATGGCATGAAACACATAGGTTCTACAGAAAACTGACCGTGACCAACATGGTGGGAGACAGGAGAAACAAACATGACTGACATGGAGGAAGACAGGAAAAACCAACAATGAACCGACAAGGCACACAGGGGAAGACAAGACTAAATACAGAGAGGGGTAATCACAAGACGAGACACAGCTGGGGTAAGGGAGGCAGAAACACAAGGGCAACAGGTGAACACAATCAAACAATCAGACACACCAGGGAAACTAAGACAGGAAGGCAAACACAGGAAGAAGGAACAGAGAAGACACAAGGAGGAAAACATTTCAAAACAAAACAGGAACCAGAGACAGAAAAAGACAAGACAAAACACAACACAGACAGATCGTGACATAACCCCCCCCTCAAGGGACGGATCCCAGACGTCCCAAAAAACATAGTCTAATACTTCCAAAAGGGTGGGTGGAGGGGGTCCGGAGGACGGGCCCGAAAGGGGTCCCGGGCGGACGGCCCGGGGGCAAGGCAGAGTCCAAAAAGGGGGCGACGGCCACAGCGGGCGAACTCAGGGGGCCGGGCATGAGAGCAAAGGCAGCGGCTCTCAGGGGACCGGGCTCGAGGGCGAAGGCAGCGGCTGGAAGAATCAGGAGGCCGAGTCCGAGGGCGAAGACCGCGGCTGGAGAACTCAGGAGGCCGGGCTCGAGGGCGAAGACTGCGGCACTCAGGGGGCCGGGCTCGAGGGCGAACCAGCAGGCGGCGACGAGACAGCTCCGGAGGACGGGCAGGAAGGCGCCGACGGGACAACTCCGGAGGACGGGCAGGAAGGCGCCGACGGGACAGCTCCGGAGGACGGGCAGGAAGGCGCCGACGGGACAGCTCCGGAGGCCGGGCAGGAAGGCGCCGACGGGACAGCTCCGGAGGCCGGGCAGGAAGGCGCCGACGGGACAGCTCCGGAGGACGGGCAGGAAGGCGCCGACAGGACAACTCCGGAGGACGGGCAGGAAGGCGCCGACGGGACAGCTCCGGAGGACGGGCAGGAAGACGCCGACGGGACAGCTCCGGAGGCCGGGCAGGAAGGCGCCGACGGGACAGCTCCGGAGGCCGGGCAGGAAGGCGCCGACGGGACAGCTCCGGAGGACGAGCAGGAACCAGTATCGGCCGGACAGGAACCGGAGCCGACCGGACAGGCGCAGACGGGACCCCAAACAAGACATGGGCTGGTGTCAATGGGACCCCGGATGTAGCAAGGGCTGGTGTCGACTGGACCCCCAACGGAACAGGACACAGAGTTGGCAGGACCCCCGGCGGGACAGGTGTCGGCGGGACCCCCAACAGAACAGGATCTGGTGTTGGCAGGAAACCTGGCGGAGCAGTTGTCGGCGGGACCCCCAACGGGACAGGACATGGGGTTGGCAGGACCCACAGCGGAACAGGTGTCGGCAGGACCTCCAACGATACTGGACGTGGAGTTGGCAGGACCCTCGGCAGGAGAGTAGTCGGCGGGACCTCCAACAGCACTGGACATAGGGTTGGCAGGACCCCCGGCAGAAGAGTAGTCGGCGGGACCTCCAACGGCACAGGACATAGGGTTGGCAAGACCCCCGGCAGGAGAGTAGTCGGCGGGACCTCCAACAGCACTGGACATAGGGTTGGCAGGACCCCCGGCAGAAGAGTAGTCGGCGGGACCTCCAACAGCACTGGACATAGGGTTGGCAGGACCCCCGGCAGAAGAGTAGTCGGCGGGACCTCCAACGGCACAGGACATAGGGTTGGCAAGACCCCCGGCAGGAGAGTAGTCGGTGGTACCTCCAACGGCACTGGACATAGGGTTGGCAGGACCCCCGGCAGAAGAGTAGTCGGCGGGACCTCCAACGGCACAGGACATAGGGTTGGCAGGACCCCCGGCAGAAGAGTAGTCGGCGGGACCCCCAATGGGACAGGACATGGAGTTGGCAAGACCCCCGGCAGGAGAGTAGTCGGCGGGACCTCCAACGGCACAGGACATAGGGTAGGCGTCGGCCGTAGAGCCAACAGGAGACGAGCCAAGGACTGCTGGCTTTCAACTAAGGCTCGCATCGTCTGCTCATGTTGGCCCAGAAGATTTCCCTGATGGGAAATGGCGTGCTGGACCGGAACAGAGGCCGGAACCATGGCTGCTGGGGCCAGAACTGGGGCTGGAACCATGGCTGTATGGGCCGGTTCTGGAGCTAGAACCATGGCTGCTGGGGCCAGAACTGGGGCTGGAACCATGGCTGTATGGGCCGGTTCTGGAGCAGGCACCCTGGCTGCTGGGCACGGAACCGGAACACGGAACCATGGCTGTGTGGGATGGTACTGGAGCACGGTACCATGACTGTGTGGGGCGGTACTGGTGCACAGAACCATGACTGTGTGGGCCGGTACTGGAGCAGGCACCCTGGCTGCTGGGCATGGAACCATGGCTGCAGGGGCCAGAACTGGGGCCGGAACCATGGCTGCTGGGGCTCGGGCTGCTAGCCTGGACTTGCGACTCCTCTTATGAGCTTCTTGGAGGCTCCGTGGACCTCCAAACACCAGGCGGGATCCCAAAAAAGGATCAGAGAATGGAGACTGGCACTCAGGGCTACGCGAAAAAACTCTGAGAAATTCAGGCAACGAGCTCCTCAGCCATGGCACATTATCCACCTCCATTTGTGCTCTTTTCAGGACAGCCTCTTTCTCCCTGCTAGTCGAGGTTCCACTCCACACAGTATAAAGACATCGAAGGGAGTAATCCAGAGAAAGCAATTCAGCATCAAAATCAAAAACATAATCCGCTGGGTCCATAATTGGTCGGTTCATTCTGTAAGGATGGCGTGGAAGGGTAGGACCCAAATGCAGACTATCAGAAAAGGTAAACGGTCTCGAAACAAAAACAAGCTTTATTCTCAAAGCTTAACAATAGCATGGCATGAAACACATAGGTTCTACAGAAAACTGACCGTGACCAACATGGTGGGAGACAGGAGAAACAAACATGACTGACATGGAGGAAGACAGGAAAAACCAACAATGAACCGACAAGGCACACAGGGGAAGACAAGACTAAATACAGAGAGGGGTAATCACAAGACGAGACACAGCTGGGGTAAGGGAGGCAGAAACACAAGGGCAACAGGTGAACACAATCAAACAATCAGACACACCAGGGAAACTAAGACAGGAAGGCAAACACAGGAAGAAGGAACAGAGAAGACACAAGGAGGAAAACATTTCAAAACAAAACAGGAACCAGAGACAGAAAAAGACAAGACAAAACACAACACAGACAGATCGTGACAACTAGAGCTTGCCGTCTGTCGACATGGAGTGCTCCTCTGTGCTCTCAATATGTACAGGGGAGAAATCTTTGCTTATCCCCTGTACCTACAGAAAAAGCTGGCCAGTAGTATGTTCTTTTGCATGGATGTGACCTGCAAATATTGGCCCTACCTCCAGAGAATCACAAAAAGCTGTCCAGAGCTCCAGCATCTTCTCGACATGAAGCCCTTTCTCTCAGTGTTTCATGCCAAAGCGCATGACTTCAAATGTGAAGTAAGGAATTGTTACCATGTGACACAATCACTTTATGTAAAAACCTCCTTGTGAATAGTGACAAGTTGTAACGAGTCGTACTTTTGAATATATTTTAAACAGGTGAAATGGAGTGGGGCATATCAAGAGGGGGCTGGACTAACCCTAGGGGAGGAGGTGGAACAGGTCAATGCCTTCCTCTCTCGGATAGCAGTGACCACAAAACACATGTCAAAAGCAGGTGAGTTACGAACCTTTACTGTCAGTTTTCAAAACATGTTCAGAAAGGCACAGATTCCACTAACAAATTACACCAACAACAGAAACTCATAAAAGCTCATTGACGGTTATGACCATAGCACACCATTTAGGATGGCAATATAGTATAAACCCCAGTTACAGTATAAGAAGTAAGAGGAATAGTAATAATGTGATATTCTCTTTTGCAGGACGTACAGACATGCTGACGCTGATGGCCATGCGCTGGAATCAGCAACAAGTCAGCAACTTGGCCACCTCACTGTCCCGCAGATATCTGAAGGTAATAACATAGTTTTAGAAGAATTATTTGTGGCTGCAGCCTAAATGTAGATTTCTGTATTTACTTGTCTTTAATTGTTTGACGTTTGTAGACCACAAAAGCTCTGGAAAAGCAATTGCAGAACCTGGAGTCCATGAAGGCTGAGTTGGCAGTGACTGAAAAGCAGCTGGAAGACTGGGTCAGAGATGTGAATGAGTGGGCAGTGAGTGAAAAGCAGCTGGAAGACTGGGTCAGAGATGTGAATGAGTGGGCAGTGACTGAAAAGCAGCTGGAAGACTGGGTAAGTTGTGAATGAGTGGGCAGAAAGTGAGGACAATCTTAATGACGTTTTTCAACTTTTTTGTAGTCATGATTTATCAATTTATTTTAAATCTTCAGAATTAGTGATAACCCTCTATTGACATTTGCATTACTTATTTTTCATGAAGCATATGTAATAAAATAATATTAAAACATTTGATCAAATGTCACTGTTATTGTGAATTACTGCTTAATACACCTATTTCCTCTAAAAAGCAACAAGAAACAACCCAAGGGATGCTGCTGCCTTGGCCAGCAAGATCGAAATGCTGACAGTAAGTGTCAAGAGACGTTCGCAGCATCTCTACAAAGACACAGACAGCAACAAAGGTCGTTCCCGGATCCGCCGCAAGATCAGGGATGAGAAAGGGGTCCTGACAGCCACAGCTGAGAAATACAACTCAATGGTTCCAAGCACAGAAGCGCTGTGCCTCGAAGCCATTCTGTCTGTGGAGAAAGCTTGGCCATGGCAGCTACCAAACAGTGGGAAGTACACCAGTCTGCTGAATGCTCACAGCAAATGTGGAAAACCTTCATGTCTGATATATAAATCTATTTAAGACTTCATAGATTCTTTGAATGTTGATCTTTCATACACATTCATTCATGTTTTCTCATAAATGCTTTGCAGACTCTTTCGACCTCAGGACAAAGAGAAGAGCATTCGACCTTGTCATGGCAGTGAAGAGACTACAGGAGGAGAAGAAGATTCTCGTCACAGAAATGAACCAACACTGGAAGGTCCTTTCAACCCGCAGTGATTCCCTGAAAGAGATGTCCTGCCTGCAAAGTACAGTATATATTACATTTTTACTTTGCATGACTTTACACATCAGTGATAGGTGATGAAGTAACTCATATTGTCTTTATCTTATACATTTAAGATTCACCATTGGGCCTGAGCGAAGACGGGATGAAAGGTCTCCAGAGCATGTTTAGGAAAAAGCAGCACGACATCGGAGAAATGAAGACTCATGCTAGACGATGCTATCTGCAGCTTTTGACTGGAGCAGAGACCATCAGCTTCTTGCAAAGTCTTTCAGATGAGTCTTCTGACTGCGACTCTGACAGCTCTGATGACACACGGTGAAGCCCCCTCCAGACTACCTTCTATTTAACATCTACATGCTCCCCTCTGTGAAATACTCCGCCAACATGGTCTCAACTTCCACTCCTATGCCGACGACACCCAACTCTACATCAGTACCAATCCATCATCCCAGCTGTCACTAGTCAACTGCCTCTGCAACATCCAAACCTGGATGTCAACAAACCTACTGAAACTCAACAAAAACAAAACAGAGCTCATGGTTGTGGCCCCAAAAACACTGCTCCGGGAGGTTGGAGATCTGCTCCTCACCGTCGATGGCTGCTCCATCCAGCCTGGGCGTCACTCTGGACTCCAGCCTCACCTTCAACTCCCACATCAGGTCTACTGTCAAAACTGCTTTTTTTCACCTTCGAAACATCTCCAGACTCCGGCCCTCTCTCCCCGACCCCGTTGCAGAAACATTAATACATACCTTCATCTCCTCACGCCTGGACTACTGCAATGGAGTTCTGTTCGGGGTCACCAGCAAAGCCCTGGACAGGCTCCAGTACGTCCAGAACCCTGCAGCCAGGCTCCTCACCCGCACTAAGCCCTGGACAGGCTCCAGTACGTCCAGAACCCTGCAGCCAGGCTCCTCACCCGCACTAAGCCCTGGCAACACATCACCCCCACCCTCCTCCACCTTCACTGGCTCCCGGTCAAGTCACGCATCCAGTACAAACTCCTCCTGCTAACCTACACATCTCTCCACTCCCTAGCCCCTGCATACGTCTCTGACCTCCTTCAGCCCTACACCCCCTCTCGTCAGCTGCGGTCCTCCGGAAAAAAAAAATGACACATTTCTTAATGTCTTAATATGTATGTCCAGTAAGTTATTCTTCCGGTTGTTGATATGCTGTTGAAGGCATTTTCTATCATTTCATTTTATTCAGATGTTATTACATGTCTACTCTGAAACACTATGTAAACAAGGTCCCATAACAATAAAGTTGATACAAATAGTTTTGACTGTTCACTCATGTTCTGTTTGTATCTCTGTTTAGCAAACACACGTACTGATTAG
>NW_022987750.1:160000-180264 GCF_902827165.1 Trematomus bernacchii
TGGCTCTGGCTCCGTCTCTGTCCCTCGCTCCGTCTCTGTCCCTCGCTCCGTCTCTGGCTCTGGCTCCGTCTCTGTCCCTCGCTCCGTCTCTGGCTCTGGCTCCGTCTCTGGCTCTGGCTCCGTCTCTGGCTCTGGCTCCGTCTCTGTCCCTCGCTCCGTCTCTGGCTCTGGCTCCGTCTCTGGCTCTGGCTCCGTCTCTGTCCCTCGCTCCGTCTCTGGCTCTGGCTCCGTCTCTGGCTCTGGCTCCGTCTCTGGCTCTGGCTCCGTCTCTGGCTCTGGCTCCGTCTCTGTCCCTCGCTCCGTCTCTGGCTCTGGCTCCGTCTCTGGCTCTGGCTCCGTCTCTGTCCCTCGCTCCGTCTCTGTCTCTGGCTCCGTCTCTGTCCCTCGCTCCGTCTCTGGCTCTGGCTCCGTCTCTGTCCCTCGCTCCGTCTCTGTCCCTGGCTCCGTCTCTGTCCCTCGCTCCGTCTCTGGCTCTGGCTCCGTCTCTGGCTCTGGCTCCGTCTCTGGCTCTGGCTCCGTCTCTGTCCCTCGCTCCGTCTCTGGCTCTGGCTCCGTCTCTGTCCCTCGCTCCGTCTCTGTCCCTCGCTCCGTCTCTGTCCCTCGCTCCGTCTCTGGCTCTGGCTCCGTCTCTGTCCCTCGCTCCGTCTCTCGCTCTGGCTCTTGCTCTGGTCCAGGGGGGGCTGGTGGACCAGCAGATGTCGATGCAGCTTGTTGTGCAGCACACACTGCAAATGTTGAAAATAATACAAGGGAAAATTAACAGAACACATTTTAAGGAAGACTTATTTTTGGCCTTACTTGCAAGAAATTAATTAAATGCATTGAATTTCCCTCTTATTATAAATCAACCAGGTAGTTCTTAAGTGAATGAAATGCAGGTAGTGTGAAAATAATGTGTTTAAGCTACCACAGCTGACTGTAGACATATTGCTATGTTTCTCATATCAGTGTTTAACACAACAACTTATCGTATTTAGTTAAGACCATGATCATAATGAAAATGTAGTTGCAGTCTGGAGCAGCTTCTCTCATTAAACTAGAAATCATTTAAAACTTGCAGATAAATACATTAAATCTGTAATGAAACATGGTGATAAGACTTTTGACAGGTTGTTGCCGGGTATGTTTTTGCAAAGAACCACGTGCGTCTCACAGAAGAAAATAGGCATGACTTTTCTTCTGTGTCATTTCGAAACTGTGGGTGCTCTGACATGTTTCTACGGATGCCCAGACAAAAAGCATAAGCCGTAATGATAAGCACACGTGCAGCGTACGGCACCATGTGTGTCCTGGACATTAGGGTGCGAGGTAGGAGTGTCATGATGTCTAATTTCATTGAATGTCTTTTGCCTCAACTCGTCTCTCGAGGTGTCTCCTCCTCTTCTCCCATCTCATGTGAGAGGGATTAAGACATGAAGAGAGGAGGCAAGAGTTACAAACTGGGAAAACAGAGCAGCCTCATATCTTTATGATGCCTGCAGAGATGTGTTTGTATTAGAGACACATGCATAACGTGCATGCTTGCTAACTACAGGTGAGTAATGTCGACATTTGCATTCAATTCAACCCTTTAAATATTTGTGTATAGCACATTTCAATGTTGTCCAAAGTGCTGTACAGGCTTAAAACACAATACAAAATATAGAAATATGCATACAAATAATTAATTATAAATAAAAACTAAAAAGTAGGTAACTGCAATACCATTAGTGTGGTACCCTCATATTAGTATCTTAGTGTTCACAGTGATAACATGCTGGCCCTGACAAGCCCATGTTGACAGCCTTTGTTCTATAATACAGCATAGGTTGTATTATATAAAAAAGGCTCAGGGGGGGGATGACATTTTAATGATATAACGGGATAGATGGAACAGAAGTGTGAATTTGATGAATGCATTGACACAAAGCCCATGGACGACTACACAATGAGATAATAAAGTACAAGGATGATCTTACTTTTCAGGAGGTACTCATAGAGTTTCCTCATTTTGAGTAGGATCTCCCTAACGACCCCATCAGCATTTCCAAAATGGTGGACCAGATCCCCACGGATCTCCCCACTGCGGCCCTTATTGGAAAGGAAAAGGACCGGGCTGGAGCCAAGGGTGTGTAGTTTAAGAACCTGCAAGAATTGGAGTGAAAAAAATTGCATACAGGCACATTGATCAATGATACAAATCTTTTTAAAGCCAGAAAAAAATGGTTTCACATTCACTGAGGGCAAGGCTGTTTGACAAATAAGATATGTAATCGTCTGAGAGGCCAAACATCTTAAATAATAAGTCATTTAAACTTACAGATAGCTCGGCCGACTTAACGGTCCTGCTGGCGTTCCTGTTGCTCTTCACAGAAGCCCCCCAGCTAGAGTCCTTTAATTCCGCTTATTTTTTTTAAATTTTTTTATTTATTTGAAGGGGGCAGACACACACCACACATGTTTTACGCCCAAGGGAATTTGGGGCCTGGCAGGAGGGGCACAGTTGTTTTTTGGGCTTTGTCATTCTGCAAATGAAAGTTAAACATAGAGGGATTATCTCAAAAATGTTTGCTGTCAGTTGATCAATTTGTTCTCAAATACACAAATATGTTATTAAGTTCATGCTCTATATTAAATGCAATTGGAGAGATAGAAGATACAGTCTAATATGCTGTGAATACTTGAGATAGTGCGCAAACTTCCAATGGTTTGAATCAAATTAATATATTCATATGTGAATATTCAATATATTCAAACACAAATGACAAGTGGGGTTTTTGTATAATAGAATGTAACATTTAAACGCCAATGCTAAGTGACTCCATTTTGAACAAAATTGAACAACATTATTTTAATAATTAGGCTAATGTGTACTGAGTTCTAATGTACTGTGTAATGTGTTCACATATAAACATCATGACATTAAATGATGGCATTCCTTCTTGATGACAGCTTATGGTAAAAAAAACAAATGACCAGCAACCGCAGTGACGCGTCCTAAACATTTTACGTCATTACGTCATTACACCGAACATGTAAAACACTAAAAAGAGTCCTCTTTGTTTTGATGAGCGATACAACTAACAGTGCTAGCTCCTTTGATGACTACGACATTGTACTAACACAGCTAGCTAGCCACACGGTGGCTAATGCTAGCTTCTAAATGATCCGTGTTAAGGAATAATTCTTCTAGATATCTAACCTTTTACTCTGACATATGTTATCTCCTCTAAGGAAAGGCCTTGGTGCCATATGTGTTGTTGTCACCAGTGTGAGACCGGTCAACTTGACTGGCACGAAGGGTAATTGTTGTGAGAACACTGAAGCATTTCTTTATCGGTGTTTGTGGGCTCTAGGATGTGAAATCCTTGAGGCCATGAGCGTTGGACGCAGATGATTCAGTGTTTAGTCTACTCCTTCAGAGATGTTGATTTCTCTCTGTGAACCTGTTAAAAGGTCTAGCATAGAGAGAGGTTCTTCAGAATTGACGTGGCAACTCTACCGTGTGGTCAGAACCTCTGACTCTTTGATTTGTGATGTGAATCCTCCGGCCGAATACTCTGAATAAACCCATCAGTGTTTGACATCAAAGCTCCAACTCTCACCGTGTCTCCTTCCTGAGTCTGTGACTCCATGCATTACTACACAGAAGTTTCCTCCACAAATTGGCGTTGTCGGCAGGATACCAACAGATCTTCAGAGACTGGTAAGTGTGATTTCAAATCTACATTTGGACATTGCCTTGCCAGAATCTGTGATTGACGGTATCCTAAAATTATCTGTGAAGCTAAGCAGCTGCGTTTCGTTTTGGTTAATGAACATTTGGGGCTATTAACCCCAGGGGATCATCCAGGGACTCTGTCCTGGCTGGTTCCCTCTGTGTGTGATGCTCGGACGTATGTGCCGTGCAGGCATACACGGAGATGTTTAAAAAAAACCTTAATGAGGGCAGCAGTAAAGTGGAACTTCTGTGTGAAATCAAAATAGAGATTTGTAATGAACAAATCGCCGAGATTCCGGGGGTTTCAGCGGCCAACACTAGCAGTTAACTAAAGCAGCCATAGATATTACCCCCAGCGCCTCTAAAAAAACACGGCTCCAGCTGCTGCGGCTCCGGGGAATGTGTGTCAAATGCCTCCCCGTATCTGCATGAGCTGGTGAAGTGAACTCAGAGGGAGAAAATCACAGCTTTTGTCTATAGCTTTAACTCACACCACCGCCGTCTCTATTAAAAAAGAGACTGTTTAAAAGCGATCTCGTGGCTTGTGGCCATTTACGATGTGCTGGCAGGTGCGAGGTGCGTGCATTACCTGATGCGACAGGCTCCCTACATTGCTGAGGAGCTGGTGTCGGTCCGGGGTGCATACATAAAATTATAGGCTAATTGATCATGGGTGGGCAGTGGTATGCAAGTGTAGAGCAAAACTGTGTTTCATCGTTGGGATGAGCATGATGGGAGGTGTGTAGGCTGGTCGAGTAGGACTACAGTTAACTGTGTGGTTTCGGATAGAAAGGGTAGAGGAAAAAAGTCTATGTGCTCTTGATCGGGGGGGCATAGCACCACTAGAGCAGGGATAGTGGGGTCGCAAGAGGATAAGCTAGTTATTGCTCTTGGACGGTCTTCAGGCACCGATCTAAGGACTTGTATACAAGGGTGGAGGTACGAGTCAAGGTACCCCACTGGGTTCCCATTGGGAGAGATCAAATAGTCCCTACCCCCTCTGAAACCTCTTTAATCCGGACTAAATTGAGCTGGATGAACTTTTGCTGTCACGCTGGTGTTTATTATGAGTTCATCATGTTTGTTTGTCTGATTGTTTGTATCAGGGGTCTATATTGGTTTGTCTAACCGCCGTCTTGTGCATGTTTTGTAACAACTAATAATGAATCAGTCCATAGCCAGGGTAAAATAAACTAAGCTTTAGTTAACTCACCAAAAGTAAATGACTTGAGAAAGATAAATAATATATAGTGTTTTGCAAAATTCTGATAGTATAGATGTGCTGCAAAATGAAAATAAATAGCAAAAGAGTGTTTTATGTCCTGCATCTGAGTGTGCAGAGGAAACGTAAACAAGAAGCACACTGTTCAGGGTGTGCGCTGCATCTGAGTGTGCAGAGGAAATGTAAACAAGGAGCACACTGTTCAGGGTGTGCGCTGCATCTGAGTGTGCAGAGGAAATGTAAACAAGGAGCACACTGTTCAGGGTGTGCGCTGTAGGTGTAAGAAGAAAATAAGATTATATTACTTTTAAGAATACATTCTTAAATTGTATTGCTGTTATGTTAAGATATGTTTGTGACCTTTTATAAACCCTATGCCCCGTCCTGCACCCTGAGACCCTCAGCAAAACTGGCCCCGGTAATGGTACAAATCTCAACCTGTCGTACAATGGACAGCTTCCCCCCCCCATCTATGTATATACTCGCATTTTAGACTCTGTTACTAACTGTATATCTGTAGACTTGGTATGTCTTAAATGTCCGGTTAGGATGTATTAGAACGAAATCTAAAATGAAAATTGTAAATAAGCCATCTGTATGTAAAAAACCACCTGTATGTAAATTGTAAATAAGCCATCTGTATGTCAAATATGTCTTATATGTCTTAAATGATATGATGAATTGGAAATGGGGGACCCTGATGTAAACAAGACGAAAGTCTTTCTCTGGTCTGCATCCCCTTAACAATTGTATGTTTTGAGCTGTACTGTACTGTACCCAATATACAAGCTGTTAATAAACTTTTCAATCAATCAATCAAGAGGCATCACTGCTGGTCGTAAAAACCCTGCCTGAGGAGGTCAGGGTTGCAAAATCTGTCTGCTGTTTTAGATCAATGTTGTATTATTTGTTTCCTTTATTCTTAAATCTATGTATTGTATGGTAATAATGAAAAAAACGTAATGTATTGAACACATTCCGAAACAAAGCTGATAAGACAGAACTTGACTCAGACATAATACAAATTATTGTTGAAACCTTTTGCGCTGTTGCTGCAAAATGGAAACTTTGTTGATTATCTATTCCAACTGGCCACTGGATTCAGATAATTAATATAAGTTGAAGTTTAATTACAGTTTTAAATATAGTTTAACATTCTTTATTAAACTGCTTCAAATGATTTCTCGTATCAACCAATTGGTCTCCATAGACATTACTAAAATTATAATAGTTGTTAAACTACTAACAAGTTTTCTGAAACCGAGCTTATGAACAAAAGAGTAAAGGTCGCTGGTTAAGCTGGGATCAATATATTTGTTGACGTTTTCATGACAGTGTGCATAATAAATGTGTTAAATGAATTGAGCAATTATTTAAAAAGTATAATGTTGCAATCTCTTTACAATAAGTAATTACAGTTAACAAAGAAGTAGAGGTTGTTTTCCAAGGGCCTCTCCTTCACAGCCCTACACTTTAAATCATGAGACTTTCAAATCATAACAGGCAGAGATCAGTATCACTTTGTGTTGCAAGCCAAATCCATGTAAAGGTTCTACTTGAGCCCAATTTAAATACGATAAAGAAAGTATTGAACCCAGCTCAAGCTAAATGTCAAATGTATTTAATTAATGTACAAGTGTTTTGATTTATTTAAAATGTTCTAATCTCAGCTTCTTTCGAGTTCAGTCTAAGCAACAAATTGTTTCTCATAACATTCTCACTGCTGTCCCAAATGTTTTAACCTTGGGCAGACAAGCTGTTCACACACACACACACCCACCCACACACACACACACACACACACACACACACACACACACACACACACACACACACACACACACACACACACACACACACACACACACACACACACACACACACACACACACACACACACACACACACACACACACACACACACACACACACACACACACACACACACACACACACACACACCACACACACACACACACACACACACACACACACACTTTGGATTCACCTTATCCACATTGTAAATTGTTGCCTTCTTTAAAGTTATTAGTAATTTAAGATTAATTATTAAATTAAATGTGGTACATAAGATAAAATAAATAAAATAATTTGACTTGATCATTTTGTTCACAACATTAGACCTGTCCTCTAATCTCTACTAGAATAAGATAAGTGTGCATGTTTGGATGTTTTATCACTCCTGTAATGTACCTAATCTTGATATCCTTTTCATTACAGAGCTGGGAAAATGGTGTATTGATTAGATTCTGATCCGTGCACGTCCAATTCTGACTGACTTTAGTTCTAATGTTAATGTTAATTTGACTTCAACCCATAAGTAATTATTTAAATTAACTCTAAATTTCACATGATGATGGATTAGGGTTCCACATTTCTTCCACTAATTTGTTTTACAATTAGGCTAAAGGTAAAGAGAGACATTGATGACCTTGTGTCCCTTTTGTTAGTACGTGGTTCCATTTTGTCTATGGCCTTGGACGGCTTCACTAAAAGTCACCCAGTTCTGCCCTGCTGCAGTCCGGCTGAGTGCAGTCACAGAGATGCTATGGCTGCTCTACATGACATTAATGGTCTGGTCTGAATGGACACCATTTCCTGCTCCCAGAGAGAATGACACTCCTCAAACTGAACATTACAGCCGTTGATACTGTCTCACATGGGTCTGCTCCCCCCCACTGAGCCATGAACTGAAAGCATGACATCTGCTATGAACACTTGGAAGCCTCCCTGTCACACCAGCACCAACCCTTGGGTCAGTCAGATGAGACTAACGGCTTCACTTAGGGCATTTGGTTCAGATACATGACTCTCGTTACCGCAGAGTGGGTTGTTTTTAAGGCTATTCATACTGCTATGCAGAGGATGCCTGTAAGTGGGCGAGCTGGTAAAAGCCCCTACTATTGTTCAAATAGGCCTAATGTCAGGGGTCTCTTAATGTCTAGTTCTACATGTATTCACATTATATAGACAATGTTTCCACCTGGTAAAACTAAAGGCTGCACAAAACTCAGGCTACAATACAACCATTCTGTTCTGCTCTAACGATTCAATATATAGATTCTACATCAAAACAATTAGCTTTTATTGTTTCCAAAGATAACGTCACCTTCAGTGGAGGAATGCAAACCTGTTTTCAAATGTAAGGTTTTGATTTTGTTTGACATTTCTCAGTAATGACACCCTCAGACACCCAGTATCATTCATGCTATGCCTTCAGTAATAACTCAGATGTTAAAGGGATGAAGCTTTTCCTCCCAAATCAGATATGCTTTGTTTTTCAACAAATGTATCCATTTCCTGCATAATATATGTTTATCACAATGGGTTTTTGTAAGCTGCACACAGGTGATACTGAGTCTTCTCGATGAATAGATTATAAACTATACCATGCTTAAATAGACTCCTAAGTTATTATTTCATATGTACCATATGTAAGAAAAGGGAGGGAAGAGTCAATTATATTGAGTAATTGATTTTATATTGGGTAATTTATTTCTCAAACCTATGTTTTATGGAAGAGACTAAATATTTCTGATAAACTAATATGTTATCAAAAGGTAAATGGTGAATTAATATACATTTAGAATCATTGAGAAGGGGTTATATCCACAGGGACAAGCTCACCTTTAACTTACAATAACATTTCTCTGCTATGGACTGATGAGTATATGATTCTTGCATGTTCAATGACTAACACAAACCTTCAAAATGATAATGTGCATGTGTCAGGAAGGCTCCCAAATCATTCTGAGGGGCCTATCCTATTTTTGTAATTAAATGATAATGTGCTAATCCATTACTTTGAGTTGTCTTCACTCAGAAAAACATCCCTATCAGGTGTTAACCCAATAACTAGGACAGCTCTCAAGGCCAAGGGTCAGAGAGAGAGGGTCACACTCTCCGGGTGCAGAGAGCACCCCCAGCCACGTGCAAGGAAGCACGAGGTCGTTCGAGATGGGATGCTTCTCTTCACCTTTCTGATAAGAGGGGGTTCTTCTCTTCATCTTTCTGATAAGATGGGGTTCTTCTCTTCACCTTTCTGATAAGATGGGATGCTTCTCTTCACCTTTCTGATAAGAGGGGGTTCTTCTCTTCATCTTTCTGATAAGATGGGGTTCTTCTCTTCATCTTTCTGATAAGAGGGGATGCTTCTCTTCACCTTTCTGCTGAGAGGGGATGCTTCTCTTCACCTTTCTGATAAGATGGGATGCTTCTCTTCACCTTTCTGATAAGAGGGGATGCTTCTCTTCACCTTTCTGCTAAGAGGGGATGCTTCTCTTCACCTTTCTGATAAGAGGGGATGCTTCTCTTCACCTTTCTGATAAGATGGGATGCTTCTCTTCACCTTTCTGCTGAGAGGGGATGCTTCTCTTCACCTTTCTGATAAGAGGGGATGCTTCTCTTCACCTTTCTGCTGAGAGGGGATGCTTCTCTTCACCTTTCTGATAAGATGGGATGCTTCTCTTCACCTTTCTGCTAAGAGGGGATGCTTCTCTTCACCTTTCTGATAAGATGGGATGCTTCTCTTCACCTTTCTGATAAGAGGGGATGCTTCTCTTCACCTTTCTGATAAGAGGGGATGCTTCTCTTCATCTTTCTGATAAGATGGGGTTCTTCTCTTCATCTTTCTGATAAGAGGGGATGCTTCTCTTCACCTTTCTGCTGAGAGGGGATGCTTCTCTTCACCTTTCTGATAAGATGGGATGCTTCTCTTCACCTTTCTGATAAGAGGGGATGCTTCTCTTCACCTTTCTGATAAGATGGGATGCTTCTCTTCACCTTTCTGATAAGATGGGATGCTTCTCTTCACCTTTCTGATAAGAGGGGATGCTTCTCTTCACCTTTCTGCTAAGAGGGGATGCTTCTCTTCACCTTTCTGATAAGAGGGGATGCTTCTCTTCACCTTTCTGCTAAGAGGGGATGCTTCTCTTCACCTTTCTGATAAGAGGGGATGCTTCTCTTCACCTTTCTGCTGAGAGGGGATGCTTCTCTTCACCTTTCTGATAAGAGGGGGTTCTTCTCTTCATCTTTCTGCTCGGTGGGCTCTAGCAGACAACCCTGCAGGACGAGCGAGGGCTTCAGAGGTTTCTATAATACAATGTTCCATGTTTCTTGGAGGAGTTTGATGTCTTCCTAACCTCTCCCATCACGGGGGGGACACCTGGATGCATCAGGAATACGCAGTTGCTCTCAAGCAGATAGCAGAAGGAATACAGGCAGATGAGCCTCCGTCTCACTGGGGGGTCAGCTACAGTGCTCACTGAATGAGCCACACAAAAGCAGAGCAATTGGGGGGTTGAAATATGGCGCTCTGATGAAGAAGAGTTTGAGCCAATCAGCACCTCAGTGCTAATCTACAGTATCAGGATGCCTTTACACACCAGACACTCGGTGTCATAAAGGGAGGAGGAGAACGAGTCAGGAAGACTGACGGACGTGTTCTTCCAGCTCTCGTACAAAGATGAACTTTGAATTGAATGACCAGATGTTTAAAGATGTACAATTAATGATTGGTTTTTATATTTCCAATGACCAGACATGTGTTAAGTAGTGGTGATAAATATATTTAGTCAGATCAGATTACACTTTCACACTAAACAAAATTAATAAATAAATATTCTCAGATTATAAAGTATTGAATAATAAGGTATTTCTAATATTATAACAGATAATGTTAATATCCTTAATCATCCAGCACTCAGGCTTAACAACACAACTCTTTAATGTATTGTCCATGAACAGACAGACCTAAAATGATGTTTCAAGTACTGGATTAATTTCAGTTTTGGCCCAAAACAAATATTTATAATAATTAATATAACAATTATGTAGCATATTTGATCCTCAAATTAGAGAAGTATAATTTAAAGAAATTGATATTCTATATTTCAACATTAGATAAACACAGAAGAACCCTTTCCAAGTACCATCAGTAGATGATCAGGTAAGTATGGCTAATAAGAATAAGTGATAGACTTCATTTGGTACAGATCAGTTGTAGCATTCACAAATGTATGAATTAAAGTTTTAAGAATGTTTAATCTTTCCTTTCCAGGTTTTTACAAAAGTCTTTGAATATTTGCCTAACTTTTCCTTTTCAGATTTTGAACAATGTACTTGACTAAAATGAATGTATTGATTTTACTAAGACTAAGTGCCTTACTCTTGACTAAAGCGTAATGAAGTAAACGTAAAGTAATCCTAAAATTGAGGACACTGCAACTTTGCCGATTACAGATTGATCAAATCACCTGTGAGTTTTATGCCTTAGCTGTGAATGTTATGCCTTAGCTGTGAATGTTATGCCTTAGCTGGATCTCTGATGATCCTAAGTTTGAAATGCTTTTGACTAGTGATTGCCTTAAAGCAAATCTTTAAGCTGTTTCTGGTTTTGATTTTATAGTTTGATAAATGACATTAACTAATGGTTTAAATGATAAAAGATATTAGTTTAAAACAAATATTTTGCTATTATGTATCTGTGTTTTATGTGTGTTCATTATTATGCTTTTGACAAAAGATGCTCCAAACACTGATGAGAGATAATGTTTCCTATTATGATTGGCTGTATCAATCATTGTGATTGAATGTTTCAATCTTACTCTACTTTGTGATGTAATTGAATGTAAGGTGAGACCACACTCGAATCTGAAGACGCCTATTGATTTAAGTATTGACCAGAATTATTAGACTAATGTTTTAAGGTTATCAAAAATGATAAAAAGAGAGGAACTGTTAAGGAATAATTCTTCTAGATATCTAACCTTTTACTCTGACGTCTGTTATCTCCTCTAAGGAAAGGCCTTGGTGCCATATGTGTTGTTGTCACCAGTGTGAGACCGGTCAACTTGACTGGCACGTAGGGTAATTGTTGTGAGAACACTGAGGCATTTCTTTATCGGTGTTTGTGGGCTCTAGGATGTGAAATCCTTGAGGCCATGAGCGTTGGACGCAGATGATTCAGTGTTTAGTCTACTCCTTCAGAGATGTTGATTTCTCTCTGTGAACCTGTTAAAAGGTCTAGCATAGAGAGAGGTTCTTCAGAATTGACGTGGCAACTCTACCGTGTAGTCAGAACCTCTGACTCTTTGATTTGTGATGTGAATCCTCCGGCCGAATACTCTGAATAAACCCATCAGTGTTTGACATCAAAGCTCCAACTCTCACCGTGTCTCCTTCCTGAGTCGGTGACTCCATGCATTGCTACACAGAAGTTTCCTCCACAATCCGTTATTACAAAAAAGAAAATAACTGTTACAGACTACATTTTCTTTAAGTTTCTCGTACTGTCTTACAAATCCTGCTGCCTGGGTGGGACTTGAATACATAACCCAAATATTTTATTTGAGTTATATTTGAATATTGTCGAAAATTAAGTGAGCAGTCGAGTTTATTACAGCTTACCTTGCTGGTGTCTCAAGGTTCCGAGCAATGTATCACGTGAACTACGTGACCTCGAGACCTGGCCTTGCGAAGATAGCTGAGGATTGTGGGTAGTGTAGTGTCTTCGGCCATCCAAAACTCAAAACTACTTGTTTCTCAGAATTGAAGGGGAAAACGTGACAAAAGCATTGTACACTAAAACCTATCAATGTCGTTTCATTAACAAGGATAATCTGGTGGTTTTTAGTTAATGAGTAGTGCAGATATCACCTATTTATGTTTCATCCAATCACAGAGCTTGTTGACTTATCACGAGGTTTTGTCGCAAAGTGGACAGACAATCACAACAATAGCTGGGGATTGTGGGTAGTGTAGTCTCTTTGGCGCTCCACATTTCAGAGAAAACAAGTTGTCTCAGAATTGTAGGGGAAAAACACAAAAGCATTGTACACAATTTAAACCTATCAATGTCGTTTAATTAACAAAGGTAATCTGGTGTTTTTGAGTGGATGAGTAATGGAGATATCACTGTCAAATCAATCGACAGTAAGGAGAATACTTACTTCCGGGTGTACAATTCTCCGTTATCCAATGGGAATGGACGCTCACATTGCCTTTAACAGCTGCCGACACAAACGAATGCCGTGCTTCCCTAAGCGTCAAATACCGCCGCCGATGGGAATACATTGCAATCAGTTGAAAGCTCTTTGCATCCGTTTATGACGCTGATGGAAACTCGGCGCGTCACAACTGGACGCCACGGAATTCTGACCAAGCGTCGCTCCTGGACGCGTTGGGAGTGAGAGTGTGTTGCGCTGCTCACCGGGTAACACTTGAAATACACTCTCCTGTTGAATTAAAACAGTTCCCCCAACTTTAAACACTAATGTACCCATGATTCAGACACTTATTCCTGGGTTAATATATCATCTTTTCCCCCTGGGTGTGTGTGGCACCATCTGGTGGAACATTTGTGAATTACACTAAAATCCAAAACATTAATGTTTTTTATCTTAGCGAAATAATGGTTTAATGACCCCAATGTAATGATGATTTATGATTCTGCAGACGTTGTCTACACGTGTATCACAACGGCTTATTTTTAGAGTGATTTGGAAAACTCGGTTAGCGAGGTTTATTTTTGTCAATATGAGATGCACTGTTTTCATGTCCCATGTACATGTCTGTACATATGGCCTCACGCACTACTAACAGCGAGTAAAGTTACTTGGCACAACTGGTGACTGGGTTTTTATTCCATTAAATTGAAACAACAATCGACACAAAATACAGCTCAAAAGTATAATGGTTCCCCAACTTCACCATTTGTTTCAAAAACATTTTGACTGGAACAGTATGTGATGTCACTTACAACGTACAATTGACACGCTGTTCAGATGCCTCATAAGGGCTGTGGCGTGTCTTGCCCCCCAGCCTCTGCAATGGCTGGCCCATCAAGCTGGGTCTCCGGTAAGGCAGTCCATTCGTCCCTGTACTCATTACTTTCACAAAGGTTATGTAATATGCAACATGCTGCCACCTGGGTTTTGATCTTGTCCATCTTGCAGTCGTTTCTTTTCATCAAGCACCGCCACCTGCCCTTCAGTCTGCCAAAAGCGTTCTCCACCACCACTCGTGCTTGGCTTGTTATTGTACGCAAGTTGCTCAGGCTGCATGAACTCAGTTACAAAGCTGTATAACATGAGCACAAACAGCACAACTTCAGTCGACTCCATCTCCATCATGTCTGAGGTCTGAAACAACAGACGCCTAATGTACAGCGAGTGGGTGGGCGTCGCAGTATACAAGGGAACTTTTTCTTCTTCTTCTTCTCTTGTTTTGTAGCGGATTGCAAACAACTTTAAGGTGCATACCGCCACCTACTGTACTCGCCGTGAAGTGGTTTGTGGCCTGCCAGTAAAGCCAAAGCAGAAGAAGAAGAAGTGACGGCAGCGGCTCATTTGCGTAATCTTCCCTCAGGGAAAAGTACTCCGGTGTGAACGCGATCTGTACGAAGTGCCCTGGGGGTACTAAGTGCCCTGGGGGTACTAAGTGCCCTGGGGGTACTAAGTGCCCTGGGGGTACTAAGTGCCCTGGGGTAAAAAGCGCCGGGGCTCTGAGTGCCGGAACTAAGTACAGGAAAGTACTTGGTGTGAACGCGATCTGTACTAAGTGCCCTGGGGGTACTAAGTGCCCTGGGGGTACTAAGTGCCCTGGGGTAAAAAGCGCCGGGGCTCTGAGTGCTGGAACTAAGTACAGGAAAGTACTTGGTGTGAACGCGCCTAATGAAAGACACTCGGAGGGGTTTTTTGGGAGAAGACCTCTTCTGACGTCTCCACTGCCCTAAACCCCTTTCAAAGATTTCCTCCCTAGTGACACTAACATTAAAGAGTGTCGTTGTGTCCACTCGTCCACTAAGTGTTTCGATGGCTTCAGCAAGACTTGAAGGAAACAATTAGAAGTTGATTAGACAACTGGATCCAAAACGTTTTCCCTTAAGAGACCCCTTTTGTATCATTGAGTAAACTGACGACCCCTGACTGATGTGGCCTCTTTTAAATGATATTCAAGGCATAACAATAACAATGCAGAGCAACGGATGAACGGTACAACACAAATAGTGAACACAATAACTGCAGGACGTTTGTTTAAAATAAGCAATTACAGGTACATTTGAAGCATATTACCTTTTCACTCGCCCTGTCAGTTCTTCACTGGCATGTTCTTCCAAATCGATCATTTGTGTCGACTGCAATGTATTGATGAGGGAAAAAAGATTTCAATGGGGCATGCCTTAATCATGGTTTACAATATCTAACACTGCAAGAAAAAAGTATATAAAGAATGTGCATAATAGGAGAAAAAAACCTTTCTCTACAAGTGCTGGCATGTATTTCAACAAAACACTCAGGAAATAACTCTGAGCACAGGACAGGACAGGACACCTTTAAAAATACAGAAAAGCAGAGCAAATATTCAAGTGAATTACTGAGACGCAGAAACCTTCATCATCTGCAATAATTGATAAATAATGCCCTGATTTGACCTTAATATCGATTTTAGAACAGGAGGTCCTACACGGGAGCACACTTGGAGAAGCCTATAATAAAATGTAGAAAGACTTCCAATTAATGACACATACAATGAAGATTGTTTAGAAACAAACACCTACAATATTAGTGAGCTTACATTCCCAGGATTGCTTGTAGCTGGAGCCTCATCTAAATCTGGGTCCAGATCCTGAAAATCGTAACCAGTTAAAAAAAGCTGTGGATTCAGTATGACAATGATCCTGCATAGTTATTTGTGGAATAACATTACCGGTTCCAGATCCATGCGGTCAGAACAGCTGCTTGGTTCAGACTCTTGTGCGTGTAAAGCCAACAGCTGGACAGGCATGCTTAGATGACACGTGGCACATCTGGCTTTTGGAATATTTTCAAACTCCTTTGATGAGTAGGGCAAGGGGGAGGTGTCTAAAGTGTCCTGGATGGGCATTATATAGAGACAGCCTTTTCCACCTAAAGCTTTGGCAAGGTAGGCCCCCGTGTAACCCTCTGCCTCAGGTGCCAAGCAGCTGGCCTGATCCTCCTATGTGGGAATGTGTACAAACAGGATGTTATTTAATGCACAGAATGTTCTAGGGGAGGCAGTTGATTTTAACAAGATGCACACTTGCAGGCTTTCTCATGGATTGCTAAAAACAAGAGGGTAGGTAAATATGCTAACCATCAAGGGCATTGAGCTATTATAAGAGCAGCTATTGTAGGAGAAGATAGAGGGTTTAACTGCAGAAATACTAGACCACAGTTGAATGTAATAATGGAGATGTTATCTTACCAGCAGCTTTATGTAGCATCCAGGCCCCTTCGTACCATTTTGGAATATGATTGCATAAGTATATATGATATCTATGTGGGAAGAGCAAAACAAGTGTGCAGTTAGAACTATAACCCTCCACACATGTCACCTCTGTTGAAGCTGATTTGGGACCAGTAGTACTTCAGTGGATTGGGAAACTACAGTAATACATACAAAATGTCCCCAAATTGGGATCAATAAAGTGCTTCTTATATTATCTTGACTCCTTGACATGTCATCTTGTTTATCCAGATCTGCTGACAGTTCACTTTAGCTAACCTTTATTATTGCGGGCAGACAGCTGTGTCACTTTCTTCTTATACCGTGGCTTGTAAATAATGCAATGTCAATATCTGAAATGCCCGTCAAGCAGATCAAATGATAGTTATGTTAAACCATAGTTTTCTATATGCTAAAAGTACCGTACCTTTGTACGTACCTCCTTGTCGTCGGCCATTCTTCTTCTGCGGGGCTTTCCCGCTCCGATATCTCTCGTCATTTGAAAACGGCCAATCATAAAAGAGGAGGGGTGTAACCAATTAGATTTGGCGTTACTGGGATAGGGTACGCCCACTTCCTAAAATGTCTCCGCGAGTGAGAGCAGGCCAGAGTTTCACGAGCAGAGCGCAGGAGACCAAGGAGAGCTCATGTAGATGCTGCACTTGCTCAAGGCATGTTTCTCCCCTGCTTCAATACTGCTCTCGCGCGAGTGCCGTTTTAGTGCTCGCGGAAATAATATACGTCCGCGGCTGCTTGACTTGTGCTCGCGTGGATCTCATATGCCCTCGCGGTTTATGACAGAGATTTGCCGCCATACAGCCGTTCTTCCTCGCATGTCAGTCGCCGACACCTTCTGACAGAGGACAGGCAAATCCAGCTGCAGCACCACCCGGATATTTTCACACACCGTGTTCTCAACACATCTTTGTTAAACATTTTTTACATTTCCAACATCCTTATATGCTCCCAGCAACACACTGAACGTCAACTTGGCCTCCTTATTACACTCACCCCTACTTTAGTGGGAACAGCTGCACCTCCCCTGAAGCTCTCTGGCGCCCCCCAGAGGAGGCCCCTGAAGCTCTCTGGCGCCCCCTAGGGGAGACGCGCCTCACACTTTGAAAACCCCTGATTGAGAGGACACTCTTTCATCACACTCTCTTTGGTTGAAGAACCACAATGGCTCCTGAATCATTTCAGTGGTAACTGGGTTTGAAATAAAGCTGATTGTTACACATTGTTCTGTCGGGGTTCTGTTCAGAGAACAATCCTCTCCTGGCTCGCCAACATGATCTCATTCATACATCTTCAACTGGGATCAATGGTTTCACATTCATACCTGACACATTCATTAAACAGGTCAGAAAATGAGACAGACTCCAGAACTCACTTTGAATATGTTTACTGTAGATGTTAAAGATTACAATACACCAATCTGGTCTGCAGAGAGAATCCTCCGGTACATCCTGACTCCAGATGAAAGGAGACATGATGTCACTTTCCCAGTGATCACAGCCAGCACTGATTGGTGAATATTAAGAAGGGTTATATTGAAGTGACTGCTGCCCTCTAGTGCTCAGAGGGATTATGACAGCATGGCAGTGGCTCTTGTTATTTCATCAGCGATCAGTACTAATGTCCATTATGATCATTCAGAATCAGCTTCATTAACAAACTATGTGAACATAAAGGACGTCTGTATTTCTCTCAGTGCTCTTACAAAAGGAGAACCAAGCTGAACCAAGCAAAGCGTGAACATTCATAAATGTGGAGAAACAGCAAGACATTTGGAGACAAAGACACAAACCAGAGTGGCTCTGAATCTGAAGCTTTGTTTTCTAAGTGATCTGGTTTCAAAGAGCACAGATAACGTCTCTGCTGAGGGGCGAAGGAGCGTCAGGAAACGCTCTCAGGAAGAGTCCGTCTGATTGGTCAGAACTCTGGAGGTGGAAATCATAAAGTTTCTCTCTCTTAGTTTCAGTTGTTTCTTTGAGTTTCCACTCCCTCTGTAATCTGCCTCAGGTCAGTTTGAATCTGGGTTCATGTCTACCTTTACCACCAACATCTACCCAGAGGTGGACAGTGACTAAGACCATTCACTCAAGTACTGTACAAGTACCATTTGGAGGTACTTGGACTTCACTTGAGTACTTCCATTTCCTGCTATTTAATACTTCTATTCCACAAATAATGATCCAGTTTCTTGGCCTGTTCATATTTGTAATAGAAAATATAAGATAATGAATTATGATGTACTAATAAGGATATATAAAATACCTTTGAGTATAAAAGACATTAAAGTTAGCTCCACCTTTACCGGCGGCACAGTTCAAATGAAGAACACATGAATGCATCACTAATTATAATCCAGTGATATAATACTGTATATCCCAGGAACCCAGTACTTCTACAGAGTATTTATACACTGTAGTAGTATTACTACTTTTACTGCAGTAACAGACCTGAGTACTGGTGGTGAGGGGGGGGGGGGGGGGGGGGTCTCACTCCTGCAGAGAACACAGAGACACTGAGGAACCAGGTGGGGGGGGGGGGGGGGGGTCTCACTCCTGCAGAGAACACAGAGACACTGAGGAACCAGGTGGGGGGGGGGGGTCTCACTCCTGCAGAGAACACAGAGACACTGAGGAACCAGGGGGGGGGGGGTCTCACTCCTGCAGAGAACACAGAGACACTGAGGAACCAGGGGGGGGGGGGGGTCTCACTCCTGCAGAGAACACAGAGACACTGAGGAACCAGGGGGGGGGGGGGGGCCCCACTCCTGCAGAGAAAACAGAGACACTGAGGAACCAGGGGGGGGGGGGGGTCTCACTCCTGCAGAGAACACAGAGACACTGAGGCACCAGGGGGGGGGGGGGGGGGGGGGTCTCACTCCTGCAGAGAACACAGAGACACTGAGGCACCAGGGGGGGGGGGGGGGGGTCTCACTCCTGCAGAGAACACAGAGACACTGAGGAACCAGGGGGGGGGGGGGGCTCTCACTCCTGCAGAGAACACAGAGACACTGAGGAACCAGGGGGGGGGGGGGGGGGGGTCTCACTCCTGCAGAGAACACAGAGACACTGAGGAACCAGACCCTAACCCAGGTCTCCATAACCCAAACCCAGCATAGAGAGGTTCAGTGAATGTGGCTCTGATGGTGTGGAGGTGGGTCAGTGTGTCAGAGGAGACTCTGTAGAAGGAGAGAGAGCCAGCAGCATGATCCAGATACACTGCTACTCTACCAGAGGAGGAGGAGGAGGAGGAGGAGGAGGAGGAGGAGGAGGAGGAGGAGGAGGAGGGGGAGGAGGAGGAGGAGGAGGGGATCTTTGTTCTTCTCTTATTGTGCCAGACAGAGGAACCTCCTCTATCAGAGTAGTCCAGACTCCAGGACTGATCATTCCCTCCAAACACACAGTCCTCTCCGCCTCCTCTCCTCCTGATTCCTCCATAAGTCACTGATATACGAACCCCTCCTCTCCACTCGACCTCCCAGTAACAGCGACCAGTCAGAGCTTCTCTGCACATCAGCTGAGGCCTGAAGTCAAACCTCTCTGGATGATCAGGATATTTCTGCTCCTCCATCACACATCTCACCTTCCTGTTGTCCTCAGACAGTTGGAGTTTTCTGTTCACTGTGTTTGAGTCCAGTGTGAGTCCACAGGAATCTGATGAGAGACACAGCAGGTATTAAAGGTTACTAAAGTCCCTGTGATGTCCCAGTGTGAAGATGTTCATGATTAAAAACACACTTACACTTCCTGAGACCTGGCCTCAAGAACCGGACTGCAGCAGGCTCCAGGCTGAAAGCAGAGGGGGGGGGTCAGCATGGAACATGTCTCACTGGTCAGTTAAGGTACGTTCACACCGGGCGCATCGCCGTTACATGTAAAGTCAATGCAAAGACGCAGATAGGTCCATTTGTATGGATTGAGTGTCAAATGTGCGTGACACTGTAACTGCTGTGAATCAGATCTCTCTCTCTCTCTCTCTCTCTCTCTCTCCTCCCCCTCCCACCTCTTCTCTCTCTCATCTCCTCCTCTCTTCTCTCTCTCTCTCGGCATCTCTCTCTCTCTCTCT
>NW_022987751.1:0-68829 GCF_902827165.1 Trematomus bernacchii
TCTAGTTCAGGACTTCCTGTCTGTCCTCTGAGCTTCCTGTCTGTCCTCTGGTCTGATTGGTTATCCCCCCCTGCAGCAGGGGGAGGAGTCAGAGGATGCTGTCAGGTTGCCGTGGTTTCAGCTTCTCGTTTCTTGTGGCAACTGTCGTGGGGGATGTGTGTGTGCAGCTAAAGGGTGTGTGTGAGTAAGTGTGTGTGTTTGAGTGTGTGTGCCTTGATTCTTACAGCTGTGAGGGTATATGACGATAGGAGCAGGGAGTAACGGGAGCGACGGCAGGAAGGAAGGAGGCGTTGGATTCAGATTCCTGTCGCTGCAAATCACAGAGAGGACCTCCATCTTTGTTTCTGTCAGGGAGAGGAGAGGCTGAGGGGAGGAAGAGAAGCAGACACTGAAGGAGACACTGAAGGAGACACTGTAGGAGACATGGATGGAGTTTGAGTCCTTGCTGATTCTCCGGTAAGCTTCCTGCTCTCTCCTCTCCTAACCATCGTCCCCTCTTCTCTCCTCTTTCCTCTCCTCTTTCCTCTCTCCTTCCCTCTCTCTTCTCCTCCTGCTTCCTGTTTGTCTCTGAGTGAAACACAGCTGTTTCTATTTCAGTATCTAATTTCAACGCGGCAGCCATCTTGGATCAGCCCTGAGTTACAGATGTATTTCATGTGAAGCTCTTATTTTGAAGGAGTGGACCATGACACCTGAATGTATTTCATGTGAAGCTCTTATTTTGAAGGAGTGGACCATGACACCTGAATGTATTTAATGTGAAGCTCTTATTTTGAAGGAGTGGACCATGACACCTTAATGTATTTAATGTAAAGCTCTTATTTTGAAGGAGTTGACCATGACACCTGAATGTATTTAATGTGAAGCTCTTATTTTGAAGGAGTTGACCATGACACCTGAATGTATTTAATGTGAAGCTCTTATTTTGAAGGAGTTGACCATGACACCTGAAGTCTAACCCTAACCCTGAACTACAGTCCTAATGGTCGTTATCAATTATCCAATTACCATTTACATTACAAAATAGGAACAGGACTACGACATCACACCTGACCACAACAACAGCAGAACCACAAGAGGTTCTAAAGGTTCTAAACGTTGAGGGTTGATGTTCGTATCATGGGAACCCTCCCCCATTCCTCCTCCCTGTTTCCTCACCCGTTAACAGGAAGCATTACATCATGTTCCTCTGAGGGATGCTGCTGTTGCTAGGTAACCACCAGCTGACTCCCCGTGCCATTTTTAGAAGGAAGAGAGAGAGGGGGAGGGGAACGGGAAAGAGAGAGAGAGAGAGAGAGAGAGAGAGAGAGAGAGAGTGAGAGAGAGACGGGAGAGAGAGAGAGAGTGAGAGTGAGAAGTAGTGATAGAGGAGCGAGAAAGTGGTGATGCGAGAGAGTGTGATCGTAGTACCTCTAACGAGGATTTCGAGATTTTATCGCTCGCTAGATCCTAGCTACTGATCGCGAGATCTCTTAGAGAAAAGAGGGGGGGTCATCCTAATCTGTTGTTAATCTAATCTTATTAATATATTATTTTAGGACTGTGTGGTGTCATGGCGTCTCAGGAGGAGTCCTTTATTAATATTTATTTATTATTACATGGAATATTTTATTTTACATGTATTATTTTATATTATATGTATTAACATTATATTATATGTATTAATTAGGGGTGTAACGGTATCCGTATTCGTCCGGTACCATCACGGTTCGGCAAATGCTGTCGCACGACAAATACGCCTTTTTTTATGAAGGGAAAAAAGTCTGTCACTCAGGGCAGTATCCACGACACTATATATAATCCAGGGGGCGGTATTACGGCTAAAAGCTATTTGCCAGCTTGCACTACTGTTCAAAAATAAATAATAACAAACCTGGAATTATGCATTTGGGACTTTTTTTTGCTTTTTCTTGTTGTACCAAACCCGTACCGAACCGTGACCCCCAAACCGAGGTACATACCGAACCGTGAATTCTGTGAACCGTTACACCCCTAGTATTAATATTATATTATATGTATTCATATACATTACATGTATTCATATTATATGTAATAATATTCCATGATATGTATGAATATGATAGGTGTCATGGCGTCTCAGGAGGCGTCCTCCTTCAGGAGGTTCTTCCAGCTCGTGGAGGACAGCGGGCTCCGGACCTACGATGGTCTGGTGATCCAGAACGCCTCGGACATCGCCAGAGAGAGCGACCGCATCCGGACCCAGAACACCTGGACCTACCTGCAGGAGAAACACCAGAAGAAGAGACGCCAGGAGGAGGCCATCAAGAGGTGAGAGGAGTCCGAGTCATCAGTGTTGAAATCATAGAGAAGTCACGAGTCACTGGTGTTGAAGTCATAGAAAAGTCACAAGTCCTTGGTGTTGACGTCATATACAAGTCACGAGTAACTGGTGTTGAATTCACGAGTCACTGGTGTTAAAGTCATAGAGAAGTCACAAGTCACCAGTGTTGAAGTCATAGAGAACTCACAAGTCACTGGTGTTGAAGTCATAGAGAACTCAAGAGTCATTGGTGTTAAAGTCTTAGAGAAGTCACGAGTCATTGGTGTTGAAGTCATATACAAGTCACGAGTCACTGGTGTTGAAGTCATAGAGAAGTCACGAGTCACTGGTGTTGAAGTCATAGAGAAGTCACGAGTCATTGGTGTTGAAGTCATAGAGAAGTCACGAGTCACTGGTGTTGAAGTCATAGAGAAGTCACGAGTCACTGGTGTTGAAGTCATAGAGAAGTCACGAGTCATTGGTGTTAAAGTCTTAGAGAAGTCACGAGTCATTGGTGTAGAAGTCATAGAGAAGTCACGAGTCACTGGTGTTGAAGTCATAGAGAAGTCACGAGTCACTGGTGTAGAAGTCATAGAGAAGTCACGAGTCATTGGTGTTAAAGTCTTAGAGAAGTCACGAGTCATTGGTGTAGAAGTCATATACAAGTCACGAGTCACTGGTGTTGAAGTCATACAGAAGTCACAAGTCACTGGTGATGAAGTCACAGAGAAGTCACCAGTCACTGGTGTTGAAGTCATAGAGAACTCACGAGTCACTGGTGTTGAAGTCACAGAGAAGTCACGAGTCACTGGTGTTGAAGTCATACAGAAGTCACGAGTCACTGGTGATGAAGTCACAGAGAAGTCACGAGTCACTGGTGTTGAAGTCACGAGTCACTGGTGTTGAAGTCATAGAGAAGTCACGAGTCACTGGTGTTGAAGTCATACAGAAGTCACGAGTCACTGGTGTTGAAGTCATAGAGAACTCACGAGTCACTGGTGTTGAAGTCACGAGTCACTGGTGTTGAAGTCATAGAGAAGTCACGAGTCACTGGTGTTGAAGTCATAGAGAAGTCACGAGTCACTGGTGTTGAAGTCACGAGTCACTGGTGTTGAAGTCACAGAGAAGTCACGAGTCACTGGTGTTGAAGTCATAGAGAAGTCACGAGTCACTGGTGTTGAAGTCATGGAGAAGTCACGAGTCACTGGTGTTGAAGTCACAGAGAAGTCACGAGTCACTGGTGTTGAAGTCACAGAGAAGTCACGAGTCACTGGTGTTGAAGTCACAGAGAAGTCACGAGTCACTGGTGTTAAAGTCACAGAGAAGTCACGAGTCACTGGTGTTAAAGTCATGGAGAAGTCACGAGTCACTGGTGTTGAAGTCATAGAGAACTCACGAGTCACTGGTGTTGAAGTCACAGAGAAGTCACGAGTCACTGGTGTTAAAGTCATGGAGAAGTCACGAGTCACTGGTGTTGAAGTCACAGAGAAGTCACGAGTCACTGGTGTTGAAGTCACGAGTCACTGGTGTTGAAGTCATGGAGAAGTCACGAGTCAGATCAGGACTTTGACGTTTGTTCTGCCTGGTTATTGATGACAGGTTTTTTGTAACATGTCACTGCATTGGTCCATCCAGGATTGGTGAAGATGTCGCCATGGCAACAGAAGGGGCGTACTCTGGGAAACACTTCAGGATGGGTTTCATGACGATGCCGGCTAAACAGGAGCGCCTCCCCCCCCCCAGCCAGGGCTTCACTGTCCGATCCCAGTCCCTGCACTCGGTGGGCGGGGGGGACGAGGACTCCAATCCCAACAGGAAACAACCCCCCCCAAAACCCAGGAGAGACCCAAACACCAAACTGAGCGGCAGCTCCGAGGCGGTGAACGGGGGGGCAGGAGCCAGGACTGAAGATCCGGAGAGCCGAGAGACTCCTGAGCCGGCCGAGGGTGAGACGTAACCACTGATGGACAGGAAGGAGGTTCTATGTCTCTCTTCTGATCCTGGTGAATCAGAACAGAGACATACATAGATCTGGCACTTTTAGAGGGTTCTGGAAAAGGGTTACTCTGATACTTAAACAAATATCGTGATTTATGCACCCATCATTTCTATGTAGAATCAGAGACCCATTACATTACATAGCATTAGCTGACGCTTTTATCCAAAGTGACTCACAATAAGTGCAATAAGTTTTTGCAATGTTACGTAGATGGAAGTAGGCGGTCCTTGAAATTGATTTATGTGGGCGTTAAAGGATAAATCCTGATCAAATATAACACCAAGATTCCTTGCAATCTCACTGGAGGCCAAATTAATGCCATCCATAGTTAGTATATCTTTAGATAGTTATTTTCGTAGAGTCTTTGGGCCGAGTACAATAACTTCAGTTTTGGCCGTGTTTAACATCAAAAAGTTTAAGGTCATCCACGTTTTTAAGTCCTTGAGGCAGTCTTGAATTGTATTTAGATGATTGGTTTCATCAGGCTTGATTACTAAATATAGTTGAGTATCATCCGCATAACAATGAAAATGTACAGAGTGATTCTTTATAATATTGCCTAAGGGAAGCATATATAATGTGAATAAAATAGGTCCAAGCACTGAGCCCTGTGGCACTCCATGGCTAACTTTGGTCTGCATGGAAGATTCATCGTTGACACATACAAACTGAGAGCGTTCAGATAGATAGGACCTAAACCAGCCTAAAGCAGTTCCCTGTATGCCAACTAAGTGCTCTAGTCTTTGCAATAAGATGTCATGGTCGATAGGATCAAATGCAGCACTGAGATCGAGCAAGACTAGAATAGAGACAAGTCCTTTGTCTGAGGCTATTAGAAGGTCATTTGTGACTTCAACCAGAGCTGTCTCTGTGCTATGATGTGTTCTAAAGCCAGACTGAACATCTTCAAATAAATCATTGTTTTTTAAGTAATCACACAACTGTTTTGAGACTGCTTTCTCAAGAATCTTTGAGAGGAACGGAAGATTAGAAATAGGTCTATAATTGGCTAAAACCTCTGGATCGAGGTTGTGCTTTTTAAGAAGCGGTTTTATCACTGCTACTTTGAATGATTGTGGAACATAGCCTGATAATAAAGACATATTCATAATATTTAATAAAGAAGTGCTAACTAATGGAAAAACGTCCTTTAACAGCTTAGTGGGAATCGGGTCTAAGATACACGTTGATGGTTTAGAAGAGAGAATCATTGAATTTAATTGTTCAACGTTTATGGCTGAAAAGCATTCTAGTTTACTATCTAGTGTAATATTAGAACTTACGTTTCCGGGAGCTGTTGATAACACTATACTGGTCAAAGGCAAGAGGTCATTCATTTTGTTTCTAAGAGTAACAATTTTATCATTAAAAAAGCACATCAAATCCTTACTACTGAGTGCTATGGGAATAGAAAGCTCAATCGAGCTGTGGCTCTCTGTCAGCCTGGCTACAGTGCTGAAAAGAAATCTAGCATTATTCTTATTCTCATCTATTAATGAAGAGTAGTAAGCTGCTCTCGCTTTACGCAGTGCTTTCTTATATTCATTGAGAGTAATATGCCAAATTAAACGCGATTCTTCAAGTTTAGTGGAACGCCATATCCTTTCAAGTTGTCTCGACTTTTGCTTTATTTTGCAGGTTTCGGCATTATGCCATGGAGCTAGTCTATGTTGTTTTATTTTCTTCTTTTTCAAAGGAGCAACAGAGTCTACATTTGTTCGCAGCGCATCTGTAGCACTATCAACAACATGATCAATTTGGGGTGGTGTACATTTTGTATAAGTTTCCTCCCTTACATGCAGACATGCTATCGAGTTAAGTATTGGTGGAATCTCTTCCTTAAATGGCTATAGCACTAACAGACAGGTTTCTGCTGCAGGAGCTTTTGACTAATGGTTTGTAGTCTAGTAACAGTACTTCAAAAGTTACAAAAAAATTGTCGGATAAAGCAGGATTATGCGGTTCGAATAATAGTTGCTCATTTTCAATACCATAAGTCAGAACAAGGTCGAGAGTGTGATTATAACAGTGGGTTGGTTTATTTACACTCTGACGGAAACCAATAGAATCTAATACAGAGTTAAATGCAACAGTAAGGCTATTTTTATCATCGTCAACATGAATATGAAAGTCACCTACGATAATTACTTTATCTGTTGAAAGTACCAAAGTTGATAAAAACTCAGAGAATTCTGATAAGAATTCTGAATAAGGACCTGGTGCACGGTACACTGTAACAAATAAGATAGGCTGCAAAGTTTTCCAGGTCGGATGCGTAAGACTAAAAACAAGGCTTTCAAAGGAGGTATAATTTAATCAACCCGGTATCACGGCAAGACGTGAACATGTGACGATCTACCATGCTGGGAGACGTGAATATGTCACGGTTTCGTCCCTTCAAACGTGACAGTTACACGGTATTGTTAACAGGGCCCAACCAGTGGAGAAATACCCGGAAGTGCCAAGCAAATGGTCTACCGCGCCTATTGGTCGTTTTTATTGTCAAAATTAGATATTTTTAATTTATTTATTTTTATTTATCGTCACACTCGATTTCGCCGATTTTCTTGTTGCCCTCGCTGGTCGTGACGTTGTGCGATTGCGTTGCCAGGCAAATCAGTAATATCTTTAAAAATGACAAGTCCTTTTATATCAGCTGTGCACCGTTATGGTGTAAATATAACCTATCTACCAATTGGATCAAATATAAAAGTCAGCCGAATTAGTATTGATACTGCAAGGAGACGTATTTTGTGAAAAGAAATGTAAGATGTTGTTTAATTGCTGATATATTTATGATCCACGTCACGTTTTCAGTTTTGGCGGCAGTGCTTCCTGTTTGTCCAGAAGTCTTCTCATCAGGGCTCTATAAATACAGAACTACAGCAGATATGTCATATTTAATGCAGCCGAACCGTGTATTACAATGCCGTTATGTGATGACCTCCAAAGAGAAAAGCAAGCAAACTCGGAATAAAGTATTATTTTATTTTGAAAAAATGTTTTCGGGTTTCACATCAACAGGAGTCCGGTTAACTAAAATGTCCGTGCGGAACAATACCCCCAACCCATAGATCCGTGGGTGAATAATGTCAATCACCACATTACACACATCCCTTCACATTTACATTTTAATTTACATTAAAGTATTTCGTGAGGCCTTCTAAAATGTTTTAAAATATAATTAGGGTTGTAGTTGAAGAGTTTGTAAATTGCGTTGCCTGGCAACGCAATCGCACAACGTCACGTCCGTTAATTCCACATGGATTAACATCGATTTAATAGATTAATGTAGCCTTTGTTTCTGCTAAAAGAGGTGTCGACCAGCCAGGGCAACAAGAAAATCGGCGAAATCGAGTGTGACGATTAAAAAATAAATTAAAAACGTCTTGCCGTGATACCGGGTTGAATTTAATTGATAAGTAAACTTGAGTCAAAGATGGCTGCAACTCCACCTCCATGGCCTGTGCCTCAAGGAATATGAGTATTGATATGGCTGGGTGGAGTGGCCTCATTTATGCTGACATATTCTTCATGTCTCAACCAAGTTTCAGTGAGACAGCATATATCAATATTATAATCTGATATTAAATCATTTACCAATATTGCTTTAGATGCTAGGGATCTTATATTTAAGAGACCACATTTAATCTTCCTGTTTTGTTGCACTGTCAGGGGCGCGGGAAGTCAGTCAGAGTTGGGGGTGCGGCGTGCGGGTGCGGTGGGAGGGGAAGATCTTTTTTTAAATATTGAAGTTAAAAGCATCAATCTGGTGCACTTTGAGAGCAAAATTAAGAGATCTATGGATACATCTCTCAACACCCATACGAAACAGAACTGGAAACAGATTATATTTTTCTTGTATTTGACAAATCACTCCCCTTTTAAACTGTTTTCTTGTTTTGTCATATAGTATTTCATAACTGTTTTTCATTTATTCTCTCTGGCTGTCCATCTCATAATGTTCACATAGAAACTAGCTGTCAATAGGAATATCATTCAGAAGAATTATAATTTCATGCAAACATTTGTCACAAAAAGAGGTTGCCCATTTAAATGCAGGTGTTGTTATGGCAACGTCAGTGGCCAAACAGCCACATGTACTGCTGCAAATACGTTCAAACATGCTGTCGACACGTAAAGCAGTGGCAACTATGCCACCATTTCAGCTGACTTTTCCTCAGAAATACTGTCACATAACATCCATATATTTCAGTGCTAGGTTGATGCTTAGCTAAGCTAACTATGAAACACTTTAACTGACAGGACTCAGGATCAACTGTGTACTGTAAGGTAGCTTCTAGCTTCATGTCGAACAGTAAGTCAACATTTCCCAGAGAGCTTTCTTTTAAATCACCAGGTAACACTAAAAAACATTACATTTAGATTGTATGACAAAGTGTTTATTTAATATATCTGGCTAGCTATAGCTACTTGCTAACGGTTTAGCTTACCCCCGCGATTCAAAGTAATGTCAACGTAGCTGTAATTTATGCTTTGCTTACATGTTTGCATAACTTGGAAGTTTACTGACATTTACATACCTTGTTTACCTGGCTCAGGTGGTGGCTCTGGGGTTGTTGTGTGAACCACCACTTGAGAATTGTCATCTTTTTTAAGAACAAATGTTCTTATGTCCATCTTCAAAAACTCTGAGTCCGACTGACAGTTTATTTTAAACATTGTCACAGCTCACAGGATAGGTACCTGTCAGCCAATAAGACAGATGTTTATTTCCATTCAACTCTCTGGTTGGTCTGGTGTCTTGCCTCTGTTGCATTCACTGAACACGGGAAATTACAATTCTGCCGTCCTCTCATGATGAGGTTCAGGTAAAGCACGGTTAATGTATTATATTATTGAGGGAGAATTGTACGGGGCTACAGAAAAAACATTCGGGGCTTTGGTCCTGTATAATAACGTCATATTAAATGCAGTCATTTGGTCTTTAGCAACAGCTTGTGAGAGCAGTGCATTCATCGGTGTTCGTTTTAATGCTGCCAGTTTGTTGACGGCCTGTGTATTGATGGGACTTCTCATGCTCCCTAAATGTTTCCCCTGCCTTTCGCCAGTTCTTAAATCCTCCTTTCACAAAACTCCCATCCCTGATCTTGTCTGCACTGACAAGCTTCTTTTCTATAGCAGAGCAACAGAAGAAGCACACCGCATTATCACTTTCTCTGATATAGTGAAGCTTTTTATAGACTGCTTACACTAAAATGCTGACTCAAAAATAGTAACTCAAAATAAAACGTTTGTATAGATTTGTTTAGTGAACTTATTGGCGTTGCAGTTACAAATCCGCCAACAGATGGGGGTGCTGCAGCCCCCTCAGCACCCCCCCCCCCCTTCCCGCGTCCCTGTGCACTGTAGTAGTTGTTACATTTACTTTGATTAGATTATTATGTATGACACCTCTATTAGGTTTTACTTTAAATTGTCCTTGGGCAGACACACGTTAATATTGGGTATTTTATTGGGTTCGGGATTCCTATGGATGACTGCCCAGGAGAGAGCGCAGAGAAGCGTGTAACCCCTAGTTTCCACCGGGTCCGTCTGCGCCGCGTTACGGCTGCGCCGCAGTTTTGGTCCGACCTCCTCTAGCGTCATAACCCACCGGGCGCGTTCCAGAAGCGTTTCAGAAGCGGAGCGTCTTGCTCGCCGTTTTTGTTGATTTGAGCATATTTCCTGGACAGGCTACGTTGTACAGACAAAGTTCATAATAACTGTAATATTCCAGTTATAAACGACATGAATCAAAGATGTGTTGCTGTATTTTAGTGGTAAAAAAATGCATTCATCATCATAATTATTCTATATATATAATTTACACAGTGCCTGTAAACCGGAGGAGAATGCTGGCATTTCTCCTCCTACTTGAAAGACTATGGAGGGATAGGGTCTGCAAAATTAGTTTGTGTGTGTGTGTATATATATATATATATATATATATATATATATGCTATATATCAGGGGTACTCAAATACAAATCTTAAAGGTCCAAAAATGTTTCAATAAGACAAAGGTCCGTTTATTACGGTCATTCAAACTTTTAAACAATTGCAACAAGATTCTTAACACGAGGTTGCAAAAACAAAAAGTCTCTGTATGCAGCAGTTTTCATTGTTATTGTGTCTGTGCTTGATCCCTCAGAGTCGCAGTGTAAGACTCCGGCCTATATAGCTGAACTCCTCCAGCGCTACACCCCAGCCAGAGCTTTAAGGTCTGCTGACCAGCTGCTGCTGGTAGTGCCCAAGACCAGGCTCAAAACCCGAGGGCACCGAGCCTTCTCAGCAGCTGGCCCTAGGCTCTGGAACACTTTGCCCCTCCATGTGAGGTCGGCCCAGACCCTAGGGGATTTTAAATCTACTCTTAAGACACACTTCTTCTCTCTGGCCTTCTAGTCAGAGCGGAGCACGACTCCTGACTTTTCCCTGTGTTTTCTTTTTAAATATCTGTTGTAATTTATTGTCTTTTATTGTGCTTATAGAAATGTGTTTTTACGTCATTGTAGTTATTACATGTACAGCACTTTGGCCCGACCAAAAATCGCTTTTAAATGTGCTCTATAAATAAACCTTGATTTGATTTGATTTGATTTAAGAGCTGCACAGTTATGAATAAAGGCAGCTGCACCCTCTTTCATTCAGCATTCCCATTATTGCTTTATAAATGTCTTGCCCCCTTGTGTGTCCACTGAGGTTTGTCAGGCCCAACACATCTTCAACAAACTCCCCCTTTGCCTCATCATAAAAACTCACAAACACCAGCAACTGAGCATTGTCAGTGGTGTCAGTGGACTCATCCACAGCTAAGGAAATGCACTGTGCATTTTCTATTCCATCACAAAGCTGATTCATCCAATCACCAGCCAGTATTTATGTTCTTCTGGTTGCTGTGGAATCTGAGAGGGGGATTTGCTTGATTTGACCTGTTATTTCCTCTTTTTGTTTGCCTTCAAACATGGTCTCCATCACTTCAGTCTTCTTTTATACTGCAGTTATTATCCAGTGGAGAGTCCTTACCTACTGGCCTAGTTCAATCAAAGTGGTTCCTTTCTGTTGGCTGGGCAGTGTAGTTTTACACACCGTCTTATTTGACTTTCTCAGGACTTAAAACTGTTTTTTGGGGGCAGACCCCCACAAAGAAAAACATATATTTACACACGTAAGGTCATCATCTTAACAGTGTTGTATGCTCATCCGTGAGCAGAGCATCAAGTTGACATGTCTATTACAGCTGAATGCAGCGATCACCATCTTGTTCAGCAAAACGCCTCACACTGATTAAGATCAACAGCTTTAGTGCGTTTTGATTCAATGCTGAGTACAGCCACACTGACAGGCTCTTCTCTGTCATTGTAGACCGCACCTCATTCCTTCAGTACTTGGGTCAATCATATTTCCACGCTCGCGCCAGGGCCGGAGGAGGGGTTACAAGACGTGCATCTTGTGCTGCATTCACTTGCACTCGGACATTAGAGACTTTCTCTCATAAATGTCAGATGAGCCACAACTTTTCTTTCAAAACAAAGCTGCCAACTGGGGTGGCAGCTGGGGTGGCAAGGCCTATTTTTAGGGTGGCAGTTGCCACCCCATGCCACCCCGGTAGGTGAAACTACAGATGGAGCATCTTATTTCAGACAGTTTGAAACGCGAGGGTCGTGATTGGTCCGTGATTGGTCCGTGATCGGCCCGTGATCGGTTCGTGATGAAGAGCCGGCCCCCAGTCTGACTTGATACCGCCCCCGTGATAAATACATTTAATTATTGTGAAGCCAGCTGCAATGGATCATTGATCCACCAGGGGGTGCAGTGGGGTTCCACACTGGAGCTCTCATGTGAAATCAACTTCGATACAGTAAGCTGGATGTACAGTATGTCTGGTACTAATGTATAGCGGATCTTTGTTAAGATCCATATGTCACGGATAGGATCATAGTCTGTGCTAAATAAGACATGTAATCATTTACAAAACATCACCATGTTGTTATTTAACAAAATAATGTTGTTTAGTCGAAAAAACGAACGAGAGGAAATGCAGCCGGCTCTCGATTTTTAATCCTAATTTAATCATCATCTTCACCACGATCATTTATGTTTATGTTCGCCGAATTGACATGAAATCACTGACAAATATGAATATACTGTATTCAACTTCATTAAAATGTTATTAACGTGCCTAAACTCAGTAATTCACTAAAAATATTTATATTTTAATGGAGCCTTGTCAGGCAGATCAAGATCCGGACGCGTAGCGGAGGGATCTTGATCCCTGGGTGTTATTTTTCCCCATAATGACCAAGTCGCTGCAAATTATCCCGCTTATTACATGGCCACATTCTCAACAAAGTAACGACATGACTCCCAATATTAATTAAAATGCTTTTATGGATTTAGAAAATGTTTTTATTGATTTAAAAAAGAGTTGTATGTATTGATTTAAATTGACATGCATCCGCTATGAAAAATAGTCCGTTGTTACCGTTTTTTAAACAGTCAGAATGAAACGGCAGCTCTCAGCTGTGTGTTTACACACCTAATGGCCCATCAGCCACAGCTCTCTCCCCCCCCCCGATCTTTCTTTTCCAACAGTTAAGTTAACTGTAGGTTCCTCTGAGTGACAAGTTTACAGTTAGTGAAGTAACACTTTTTTTTTGTGAGTCACGACCTGGCTGTTTCATTCAAACATAACGCTCCAAATATGACTGTTTCCACTCGGACTTCAATACAGCAACACCATTGTTTGGTTTCCATGGTAGCGCGTCTCTTTAGTTGCGTGCACTCCTTTCCTGTAAATTACAGGTCCAGCCAGGCAAAACAGTGCACTTCTCTTTCCCGCACTACTGTGACAGACCATGGGGCTGGGTCAGCCACTAACATATTCATATTTCTCTTCTCAAAAAGAGAAATATGAACGTTAGTTTTTAACTGAAATGATCAAATAAAGTCAAAATGTCACAGTGTTTACAAACATTGACCATACCGTTCACAAGCCCCCACCCCCCTATGTTGCATGCAGCCGGCTCTCCCGATCTTTAATCCTAATTTAATCATCATCTTCACCACGATCATTTATGTTTATGTTCGCCGAATTGACATGAAATCACTGACAAATATGAATATTCTGTATTCAACTTCATTGAAACGATCAGGATGGGTGTTATTTTTCCCCACAATGACCAAGTCGCTGCAAATTATCCCGTTTATTACATGGCCACATTCTCAACAAAGTAACGACATGACTCCCAATCTTAATTGAAATGCTTTTATGGATTTAGAAAATGTTTTTATTGATTTAAAAAATAGTTGTATGTATTGATTTAAATTGACATGCATCCGCTAAGAGAAATAGTCACTAGACACTTGACACAGTGGCTTTAGGCAAAGCAGAAAAAGAACACTCAAACCGAGAGATGAGTTATTGTTATTACAACGTGACTTCACTATTATTTAACAACTGTTTTTATTGGGTTCTTTTATTTGGGGTTAAGTATAGGTGAATTGCACTAATGTGGGAAGATCGTGATGTCTCCTCCGATCTGCTTTATGATCTTCGTTCTCCCGCTGTGTAGATTGGGGGACCGCCGTCCTCTGTCTTCAATGTTCGACATCGCGTGAAACAGAGGATTTCGACATTCTGTATTCCTTGCTTACTTCCTTAAACCTTTTCTCCTTATCTCTTTCATTACTTTTTATTCAATGCTTTATAACAGCTGTAATAGTTCGTTTAGAAATCCTCCGCAGCGCCGCCCACCTCCCTCCGGCTGAAATTATGAATGTACAGTAAGGCATAGTAATCATAGATAACACGGCAGGGTCCGTTACAGTTTGTTTTCATCTGATTTCAAATAAACAAAGTCTTGGTTTTCAGAATATTAAACTTGTTTCGGCAAATTTAGATGATAAATACAACTATGAAGCTTGTAACGGCATAATTACTTAAGTGGAGAACGGAGTAATTTAACGTTGCAGCAGGCATAACAACAGCAGGTGTTTATTTTATTATTATATATAGTCGTTATTCATTTGTTTTAAAGCTCAATAAGGAAGATTTAAACTTTCACACACGTTGACCGGCGAAAAACTCTGCCCGGTTCCCTCGGCCCCCACCACGTTGAATAAACAGAAGAATTACATGAATAGAGTGGCGAAGTCCCTCCCCTTCCGGTTGAGCCCCATGGGACCTTATTTCGGAAAAATTATGCATTGAAGTCAATGGAGAGAGAAAGATTATCTTTGGATCCCGTTTGAATTGTGCCACGAATTACACATATGATGTTTGTCAATTTAAAAGATAATTTTGCAAGTCAAAAAAAAAAAAAATGTGTCGTAAAACTGAAGTAACACATTTGTTTGTGTGAAACGCTCAATGAACTACATCTCTGGTCTCACAGAACAACACACGTCACCAAGATGGCCGTCACTACTGTCTTGTCAACAAACGATTGACTACCCTCACTATCACCACAATGAAACACGTCCTGAAGAATGTCATGCAAAGCTGCCTGCCTGCCTTCCTTTGATTCTCTCTGAACTGCCTGGTCGTTTTAATGTTTAATGTCAACCATTTGTGCAGATAGCATGAAGTAGAGAAGATCGCCGATGCTAACGTTAGCGTTAGCATTTCTCCCCCGGAATTAAATGGTGTATTATAGAATGATCACACCGGTGACAGTACTATTCAAAGGGTTCACGAAATATGACTACTACTCTTACTGTTTAACATTTTGTGTTACTTAATGTTACTTCATGTTAAGGCTAATAAAAATGACAAGGCTGTAATGCTAACTAACGTGCTAGCTACTAGCTAGTTAGCTAACTTGATCAAGCCACTCCTGGTCGTTTCATCAGACGGGAAGCAAAAGAACGAGCAAGACCCATTGCTGGTATGATAACAACCTGGTACTAAGCACACAGGCATCTTGTTAAAGTGATCTTATCTTAGCCAGCGCCATATAGATAGATTATATCTATATGGATCTTAGGTATCTCTTAGTGGAGGTAAACAATTGTGACATCACTTACGCGACTCTGGGATTTGTAGTCTTTCTAGTTGCGTATTTTTCATAGTCTTATATTTCAACAGTTTTACGACAAACTGTGACTTTTTTGACATGGAAATTATTTTTTAAGATTGACAAACATCATATGTGTAATACATGGCACAATTCAAACGGGATCGAAAGATAAGTTTTCTCTCCCCATTGACTTCAATGCATAATTTTTCCGAAATAAGGTCCCATTACCCGGAAGTAAGTGGGCGTGACTTCGCCACTCTATTAAGGTGACTGAGGCTTTTTAACATAGACTTTTCAGTGTCCCACATACCCACATACCGTTCACCATCCCCCACCCCCCTACTGTATGTTGATTTTTGACTGTTTGCCTACATGTAAATGGGTGCCATTTAGTACCTACCCCCCTCTGAGTGAATACCTGTTGTACCTGTCCGGGGCTAAGCCCATAGGACGATGCTCTGATGTCATCACCCTCGCACATTTGTCATATGTTTACAAAAAACGATGTTAACACTTTCTCGTTCTTAATATATGCTATATTTAGGGTCGATATGTGTTGAATTTACTTTAAAATAGCAGATCACTGTGACCGGATATAGTTTTTTCGGCTTAGTGAACGTGTGTTCCTTCCCCCCCGTTGACAATTCACGAGCGTCTAACTCTCTCCGGGCAAAATCTGGCAACGCCCTCTTGGAAAATAGTGGGAGGGCTTAACATTCCCAGATACTGGTCTTTGGCAGGTCTTAGGCAGGTAACTGGCAGGTAGTAGGCAGGAAGCAGTAAGCTGGAGTATGAAATAAGATGCTCCATCTGTAGTGTACTAGCTACAGTACAGATGCAACTAGATGAGCTGTTAACTCTCGCTCTGACTTTTTTTTTTTTAAACTCTCGCTCTGACTCAGACAGATTGAAAGTGACGACACACGCATTTTTCCCACCCGCATTCCGCGAAGACCCGCCCTACTGTGCCTCTGATTCGCAGACTGTTGGTGGGGGGGGGAAACGCTGACGGGATGCTGAATGTGATTGGACCAAAGCGTTGACAGACACACACAGACAGTGGAACAGTCAGACATGCAGAGCGCTGTATGCAGCGGACATAGCGGAGAATTTTGACTCGTTGCGTTGTGGCGATGTCTCGCAGATAACACAGATAATACAGATAATACATATGAAAAGTATAATTTGCTCAGAGTCCAGAGACAGTTGTGGTTCGGTCCGGATCCGGACCGGAGTCTGGACTTTGAGGATGCCTGCTATATATGCTCTGAACGTTCCACTTCCTTCCTGCCCGACATTACCTTACTGCGTTGCGTCAAAATAGGATTCATCCTAATTTTAGAGGAGCCCTGCGCCGAGACGCTTCTGGGACGCTTCTGAGCCGTAACGCGCCGCGTGTGGTGGAATAGCACCCATTGACTAGAGTGGCCGCGATCTTTGCGAACGCCGCGGCGCGGCCGTAACGCGGCCGTAAATGCGGCCGTAAATGCGGCCGTAGCGCGACGCAGACGGACCCGGTGGAAATTAGGGGTAAGACTGTGACTCCTCCTCCTGGTGTCAACTCCAGTTTCTCATGGATTAAGTCCACAAAGCCCTGAAATGTTTGCCGAAATGAGATGTGCACCTTCCAAAGTAGGATGAATGCCGTCTCTCTTAATCAGACCAGGTTTTCCCCAGAAGGCTGTCCAATTATTAGTTCTTGGAGAGTTTGTAGAAGGATCTGGTGGTTCACTGTGTGAAACGCAGCAGAGAGGTCCAGAAGGATGACAACAGAGGAGAGGGAGGCAGTTTTAGCAGTGGGCAGTTCCTCAGTGGGAAGTTCCTCAGTGGGCAGTTCCTCTGCAGGTAGTTGGGCGTGCAGAGGTATCAAGTGAGATATTTTAGGGAAATAAGTAAGGGTGTGAGAAGGGGTGAGGTAGATGAACAGGTTGTGTCCGTGGGAGAGCTGGGAAATAATGAGCGAATGTCATCTATCTTCTTCTCTAAGTAGTTAACAAAGTGGCCCTGTGCAAGTGAGGAAGGACTTGGGGGAGTGGGGGTTTCAAGAAGGGCTGAGAATATTGAGAAGAGTTTTTTGAGGTTGGAGAAAGAAGATTGAATTCTTGATTGTAATAATGTGCGTCAGGAAAGGAGGGCATCTAATTCCTCCAGGAATTCCCCAACAGGACCTGGTGGTAGAGAACAACCATGATTAATTGAATAGGGTAAGTTATTGTATCGGTAACATGGAGTAAACTGTGGGAATAGGTGAAAACTCAATTTAAGGAAGATAAGAAGTGCCTCCCAGTTGGTCTGGGTGTTTGGGTGAAGCAATAGCCTGAGTTCAGAGCTGCAGGGGTGGAGGTGTTGAAGGTGGGGTGGAGGGTTGGTTGTTGTATGGTGTGATCCACGTCTCGGTGAGAGCAAGGAAATTCAGCGATTGTTGGGAGGCGTAGCCTCATAAAGCCGAGGTTAGGACCTGTTTTTGTTTCACCGTCAGTCAGACCATCAGTAACACCAGGCTCCTTAGATCAGATCAGATTCTGCTCAGTGTCTGTGCTCCTGGTTTAAAATCTGTCTGTCTGCAGCTCGATGCCATCTCTACAACGAGGACTACAAGAAAATGCCTCCTCCCAAACCCAAGAGGAACCCGAACACTCAGCTCAGCACCTCCTTCGACGACTCTTACATGGGCAACCTCGGCAACAGGAAGGCTTCGAGTCCGGCATCGAGAGACGGCGAGGAGCCAGTCTACATCGAGATGGTGGGAAACATCCTTCGTGAGCTGAGCGGTCGGGAGGACGACGAGCAGAGCGAGGCGGTCTATGAGGAGATGAAGTACCCGATGCTGGAGGACTTCCTGCAGGACGCTCACAGTGCCATCATGGACTCTGAAGTCTGGGAGACCCGGGGTTGCGACATCCCTCCCCCATTCCCCAACCTCCTGACGCATCGCCCACCGCTGTTGGTCTTCCCCCCCGCCCCTGCTCAGTGCTCGCCAAACTCAGACGAGTCGCCCCTCACCCCTTTGGATGCCGGCCGGCTGCCCGTCATGGATAACGTTTCCTTCAGCAAGTCAGGCGGTGCTGAACATCCACAGATCTCCGCCCACCATCGCAAGGACAAAGACAGAGACCGGGAAAAAGACCGGGACCGGGACCGGGACAGAGACCGGGACCGGGACCGAAACCGGGACCGGGACCTGTCCTCCACCTACACCATCACCTCCTCCGGACGCTCCTCAGCTCCGCCTCTCCACTCAAACCCCTACAAGTCTTCTGGCTCCACCCACAGTGGTCATGGTTACCCGCGCAGCCAATCAGCATGTCCGTCCCCGGTCAGCATGGGGCGCTCTCTGACTCCTCTGAGCCTGAAGAGGCCGCCGCCGTACGACGCTCTTATTGCGGGAGGAAGTATTCCTCGCTCTTCCTCTTCCTCTTCCTCATCCTCCCACCGCGGAGGAGGGGAGGGCGGAGCCAGACTCAGTAACTCCTCCTCCACTCACGGATCAATGCAGAACGTGTCGATGAGGTCACAGACTCCCACCAGCCCATTGGACGAACTCAACCATCTGTTCACCTCAGGAAGACATGTGACCAAGAAGGGAGGCAGGAAGAGCCGTGGAAGTGAAGGTACAAAATGAGTACTGCATCACATCGGTTTCCAATTTTTATTTCTGTTCAATATGTGGGTTTTTTAGAACAAGAACGGGTCTGAAGACAGAAAGTGAAGGTTAACCGTGAGTCCTGCCTCAGCACCACAGCAGTCTAAAACCAGACCTCACTATAAGCTTTATAGGAGAGTCTTCAGTCTATAGCAGCAGAACTAGCAGCTGGTCCCAGGTCAGCCTGGACCAGCCCTCACTATAAGAGGAGAGTCTTCAGTCTATAGCAGTAGAACTAGCAGCTGGTCCCAGCTCAGTATGAACCAGCCCTCACTGTAAGAGGAGAGTCTTCAGTCTATAGCAGCAGAACTACCAGCTGGTCCCAGGTCAGTCTGAACCAGCCCTCACTGTAAGAGGAGAGTCTTCAGTATATAGCAGCAGAACTAGGAGCTGGTCCCAGGTCAGTCTGAGCCAGCCCACACTATAAGAGGAGAGTATTCAGTATATAGCAGCAGAACTAGGAGCTGGTCCCAGGTCAGTCTGAGCCAGCCCTCACTATAAGCTTCATCAGATTAAACTGGAAGCTGGTTCTTCAGGAGAGAAGTCTCTGTGTTCTGTGTTGTCTTGGATGAATAAATGAGGGTTTATGTCTTGTTCTCATGTCTGGTGTTGTTGTGTCTCAGGAGACTCCCGGTCTCTGCCGAGGCACGGAACCAGAGACAGAGATGGACAGAGCAGTCCGGTTTCAGGCCGGATGGGGAGGTCGTCTGTCAGTCCGACCATGATGCTGTCCGGAGGTTCAGGAGGTGAGTCTGAGGACTATAGGACTTCATCTTTGTCAGATTTACCTCCTCAGTTTTTACCACATCAGATTTACCTCATCAGAACCTCATCAGATTTACCTCATCAGAACCTCATTAGATTTACCTCATCAGAACCTCATTAGATTTACCTCATCAGATTTACCTCATCAGAACCTCATTAGATTAACCTCATCAGAACCTCATTAGATTAACCTCATCAGAACCTCATTAGATTTACCTCATTAGATTAACCTCATTAGATTAACCTCATCAGATTAACCTCATCAGAACCTCATTAGATTAACCTCATCAGAACCTCATTAGATTAACCTCAGCAGATGTACCTCATTAGATTTACCTCATCAGATGTACCTCATTAGATTAACCTCATCAGAACCTCATTAGCAGTATAACCTCATCAGAACTAATTAGCTACCTCATTAGAATGTACCTCATTAGATTTACCTCATTAGATTAACCTCATCAGATGTACCTCATTAGATTTACCTCATCAGATTTACCTCATTAGATTTAACTCATCAGATTTACCTCATCAGATTTACCTCATTAGATTTACCTCATTAGATTAACCTCATTAGATTTACCTCATTAGATTTACCTCAGCAGATTTACCTCATTAGATTTACCTCAGCAGATTTACCTCATTAGATTTACCTCATTAGATTTACCTCATTAGATTTACCTCAGCAGATTTACCTCATTAGATTTACCTCATTAGATTTGCCTCAGCAGATTTACCTCATTAGATTTACCTCATTAGATTTACCTCAGCAGATTTACCTCATTAGATTTACCTCAGCAGATTTACCTCATCAGATTTACCTCATTAGATTTACCTCATTAGATTTACCTCATTAGATTTACCTCATCAGATTTACCTCATTAGATTAACCTCATCAGATTTACCTCATTAGATTTACCTCATTAGATTTACCTCATCAGATTTACCTCATCAGATTTACCTCATTAGATTTACCTCATCAGATTTACCTCATCAGAACCTCATTAGATTTACCTCAGCAGATTTACCTCAGCAGATTTACCTCATTCGATTTACCTCAGCAGATTTACCTCATTAGATTTACCTCATCAGATTTACCTCATTAGATTTACCTCATTAGATTTACCTCATTAGATTTACCTCAGCAGATTTACCTCATTAGATTTACCTCATCAGATTTACCTCATTAGATTTACCTCATTAGATTTACCTCAGCAGATTTACCTCATCAGATTTACCTCATTAGATTTACCTCATTAGATTTACCTCATTCAATTTACCTCATCAGATTTACCTCATCAGAACCTCATTAGATTTACCTCAGCAGATTTACCTCATTCGATTTACCTCAGCAGATTTACCTCATTAGATTTACCTCATCAGATTTACCTCATTCGATTTACCTCAGCAGATTTACCTCATTAGATTTACCTCATCAGATTTACCTCATTAGATTTACCTCATTAGATTTACCTCATTAGATTAACCTCATCAGATTTACCTCATTAGATTTACCTCATTAGATTTACCTCATCAGAACCTCATTAGATTTACCTCATTAGATTTACCTCATCAGATTTACCTCAGCAGATGTACCTCATCAGATTTACCTCATCAGATTTACCTCATTAGATTTACCTCATTAGATTTACCTCATTAGATTTACCTCATTAGATTTACCTCAGCAGATTTACCTCATTAGATTTACCTCATTAGATTACCTCATTAGATTTACCTCAGCAGATTTACCTCGATTCAAGCATTCCCTCATTCGATTTACCTCAGCAGATTACCCTCATTAGATTTACCTCATTAGATTTACCTCAGCTTAGATTTACCTCACTTAGATTTACCTCATTAGATTTACCTCATTCAGATTACCTCATAGATTTACCTCAGCAGATTTACCTCATTAGATTTACCTCATAGATTTACCTCATTATTTACCTCATTAGATTTACCTCATTATTACCTCAGCAGATTTACCTCATTAGATTTACCTCATTAGATTTACCTCATTAGATTTACCTCATCAGATTTACCTCAGCAGATTTACCTCATTAGATTTACCTCATTAGATTTACCTCAGCAGATTTACCTCATTAGATTTACCTCATTAGATTTACCTCATCAGATTTACCTCATTAGATTTACCTCATTAGATTACCTCATTAGATTTACCTCAGCAGATTTACCTCATTAGATTTACCTCATTAGATTTACCTCATTAGATTTACCTCATTAGATTTACCTCATCAGATTTACCTCATCAGATTTACCTCATTAGATTTACCTCATCAGATTTATCTCATCAGATTTACCTCATCAGATTTACCTCATCAGATTTACCTCAGCAGATTTACCTCATTAGATTTACCTCAGCAGATTTACCTCATCAGATTTACCTCATCAGAACCTCATCAGATTTACCTCATCAGATTGACCTCATCAGAACCTCTTCAGATTTACCTCATCAGATTGACCTCATCAGAACCTCTTCAGATTTACCTCATATATATATATTTCTGTTAGTTTTAACTGATGTAATAAAATCCACAGAATCAAAGTCAGTTTGTAAACTCGGCCGCTCGGCGTCGACTTCAGGAGTTCCTTCATCTCAACGTCCCGTGCAGGACCCCCCCCACCCGGCCCTCAGACAGGTACTGTGAACACCTGTCTGTCAAACACCTGTCTGTCAGTCTGTCAAACACCTGTCTGTATGTCTGTCCAACACCTGTCTGTCTGTCTGTCAAACACCTGTCTGTCTGTCTGTCTGTCTGTCCAACACCTCTCTATTTACTTGTCAAACACCTGTCTGTCTGTCTGTCTGTCTGTCAAACACCTGTCTGTCTGTCCAACACCTCTCTATTTACTTGTCAAACACCTGTCTGTCTGTCAAACACCTCTCTATTTACTTGTCAAACACCTGTCTGTCTGTCTGTCTGTCTGTCTGTCTGTCTGTCTGTCAAACAACTCTCTATTTACTTGTCAAACACCTGTCTGTCTGTCTGTCAAACACCTCTCTATTTACTTGTCAAACACCTGTCTGTCTGTCTGTCAAACACCTCTCTATTTACTTGTCAAACACCTGTCTGTCTGTCTGTCTGTCTGTCAAACACCTCTCTATTTACTTGTCAAACACCTGTCTGTCTGTCTGTCAAACAACTCTCTATTTACTTGTCAAACACCTGTCTGTCTGTCTGTCTGTCTGTCTGTCAAACACCTCTCTATTTACTTGTCAAACACCTGTCTGTCTGTCAAACGCCTGTCTATTTTATCTGTCTGTCAAATACCTGTCTGTCTACTTGTCTGTTTACCTGTCAAACACCTGTCTATTAACCTGTCTGTCCTTTGCTGAACAGAAAGTAAAAAACATTTTAGATGAAATCTCCGACCCATTAGCTGACTGATATAAGAACTGTAACATGTAAACATGTAAACGTATAAACACGAAAACAAGTAAACATGTAAACATTTAAACATATAAACATACAGTATAAACATAGTCGTTGAGCTTATTGAAAGTGTTTCTCTGATTAGTTTAAAGTTATTTTAGTATTTTCTGTTTTGTGTGAATATTTGGTGTTTCAGTAAATCATGTTTTGTGTCCTGAACTGTAACGCTGAAGTACATTTTAAAGTGTTGATAAACTCTATAAATAATGTGAATAATGACACTAACACAGGTTTATTATTAAACACTAACATTAAACTAACTCTGAAGCTGATTACTGTTTACAGCAGGGGTGGGGAACCTTTTTCCTCTCAAGGGCCATTTCAATTTTTTCAACATCCTCCGAGGGCCGTACAAATGATTGACCTCTGCTTAAAAATACTAAAATCACAGCCCATTAATTTCACCTTTCTTTCATGCTGTGCAAAGAAAAAGCAACCTCTTAATCACGGTGTGGCATGCATGCACGTGCACGGTGTGGCATGCATGCATGTGCACGGTGTGGCATGCATGCATGTGCACGGTGTGGCATGACCACCAAAACAGAAAGATATGGACACAAGATGTGTGCAAATGTATGTAGTTTCCTATCCATGTGAACATGATTTAAGTGGGCGGGGGGACCTAACCTCCTCTAGGGGGGTCCAGCGGCATGCTCCCCCGGGAAGATTTTTTGTTTTAAATATTGAAGTTAAAAGCATCAATCTGGTGCACTTTGAGAGCAACATGAAGAGATCTATGGATACATCCAGGGGCGGACTGGCCATTGGGAATACCGGGAGTTTTCCCAGTGGGTCGGTACCGAAGTGGGCCGGTCGGACAATTCACTAGCACCCCCCGTTGACAATTGACTAGCGGTACCGAGTTGGGCCGGTCGGCCGGTCGAGTTTCCCGGGCTGATTTTTAGTCCCAGTCCGCCCCTGGATACATCTCTCAACACCATATGAAACAGATTTTCTTTTTCTTTATGGATATTTTACAAATCACTCCCCTTTTTACTGTCATATGGTATTTTATACCTGTTTACTTTATTCTCTTATTTTTTTACAACTATAATGATCATATAAAGATGTGCCTTTACCTCACTGGTTGGAGAAAAAGCTTCTCATATTCGTTAGCATAGCTAGCTAACCAGATGCTAATAACAGCAAAGTGATTGACTGTATGATCAGTATGACAGATGAACAGATCGTCACTGGGCTTTCAGCTAAAGACACAGCCACGCAGAAACTGCAGCATGCTCCTTATGGGTACTGACATTTTAGGAGCGGCGTTCCAAGGCTCTCCGTCAGCACTACACCCCTTTCAGACGAGACATATACCACGTGATGACACGTTAGGCTCGTGTTGTGTTCAAGGACCCTGACCTTGGCCAGGAAAAACAGGCACTCGCTTTTTTAATTATTTTGCGGTCTAGATTTCTTAAAAGAAAATGTGCGTGTGTTTATAAATTACCTCGAGGGCCGTATCAAATGGTCTCGCGGGCCGTATACGGCCCGGGGGCCGGAGGTTCCCCACCCCTGGTTTACAGAGAGGATCTGCTTCAGCTGGATATACTAACATTTCAAATGCTCATCACTCTCTACCTGTGTGTCAATGTTTGCTCACTTTATCACAATAAAATATATGATTCCTCTAAACTCACAGATATACTTTACATTTCTGACTGAAAGAAATATATTACATTACATAAGGAATACCACCATCTAATCTCAAATCTCCACCTCTGTGTGCGATAGTGCACGCTTTTAGCTTGCCACGCACCTCCCCGTTTATCCCATGGGAGCCTGCCTGCAGGCAGCAGTGTCAGGACACCTCCACTCGGAGGACACCTCCACTCTGAGGACACCTCCACTCTGAGGACACCTCCACTCTGAGGACACCTCCACTCTGAGGACACCTCCACTCTCAGGATAGGAAGTGCACGCTAAGAATTCCAAAATAAAATCGCCACTATCAGTACAGCGCCACTTTCCAAACAGGAAATGCACGCAAATACAAAATAAAATCGTATCGTACTGACACTTATTATATACATATGCATATATATATATATATAGATATATAGGGACACCTTGTATTGTAGTTACTATCAGTACAGCGCCACTTCTTGAAACAGGAAATGCACGCAAATACGAAATAAAATCGTATATATATTTATATCTTGTAAAATACAAGACGACATCTTGTATTTTAGTTACACCCGCTATTGATTAATTCGGTCAAAATTAGACCTTTTCACCGTCCATATAGCTATAGTGAAATAAAATAATAGAAAACATTTAGCCTCTTTGATGTAATAATCGGAGCTGAAACCTCTCTGCCATCTCACACACCCTTCCTTATTTATCTTTGAATAATAACATAAAAATAAAGACGACTATACTCCAGTCATTTGAATGCGATTAGCTGAGATGATATGATTAACCGACAGCTGTGGGTATTTGATAGAACAAGATGATTTGTCTACTTGTATGATACATATTGTAACTATGTCAGCATGAAACCACAGAGGGCAGTGAAAGTTAGAACCATATTTATTTTCTTAAAATGATTAGCCTCTCATTTACGTCATAAGGTGGAAAATGTTATGTATAATGATGTTACTTCCAGCTCTATAGTCTAATCTACTGTTTGCTATTACAATAGACTGTTTCACTACATACTTCATTTCTCACTTTACTGCACTATTGGATTAAGATTATGCATATTCAACTATTTGCTAGAAATGATATCCATTTTAGATTCCATTGTGTATTAAAATGTCAACTCTTTTCATGTTTGGTAGTTCTTTGTTCTGCTAGATCCCCTTGTGGTGTGATGCGGGAGACAATACAAGGCTTCTCTTAAAGTAAAGCTCCTCTGTGGAGTTCATGGTATCATCAAGGTGGACAAAGTGTTCCAACTTCCTGTTGCCCTTTGTTCCTCTGTGGTGTTCATGGTATCATCAAGGTGGACAAAGTGTTCCAACTTCCTGTTGCCCTTTGTTCCTCTGTGGTGTTCATGGTATCATCAAGGGGGACAAAGTGTTCCAACTTCCTGTTGCCCTTTGTTCCTCTGTGGTGTTCATGGTATCATCAAGGTGGACAAAGTGTTCCAACTTCCTGTTGCCCTTTGTTCCTCTGTGGTGTTCATGGTATCATCAAGGTGGACAAAGTGTTCCAACTTCCTGTTGCCCTTTGTTCCTCTGTGGTGTTCATGGTATCATCAAGGTGGACAAAGTGTTCCAACTTCCTGTTGCCCTTTGTTCCTCTGTGGTGTTCATGGTATCATCAAGGTGGACAAAGTGTTCCAACTTCCTGTTGCCCTTTATTCCTCTGTGGTGCTCATGGTATCATCAAGGTGGACAAAGTGTTCCAACTTCCTGTTGCCCTTTGTTCCTCTGTGGTGTTCATGGTATCATCAAGGTGGACAAAGTGTTCCAACTTCCTGTTGCCCTTTATTCAAACTACAGAAATGCATTTGCAGAATGCCAGATACCCTCTTTTGTCTCTGATCTTGTTTAAGAAGGTCCACATGTCTTCCATCTGTTCAAACCTAAACTTGAATGGCTCTAAGATTGCCTCCATCTCGTCCTCGTCACATTCCTCAGGTTTTTCCTCCCAAAGCTTGACAGCCTCTGTGAGTTGTGCTTCCCCCATGCTCCCTGCATCGGGCAAATGCACCCTGTGTGCCACCACCCACTCCGCTGCCTTCTTGCAGTCCTGCACCATCTTAGATGTGGGCTACGGAAAAGAGAGAGAACATATATCATACCCACTGATACATATTAAGTAGCTTTTTGGCAGACTAACCCAAGGAAAGGGCGTCCTCCTTGGATATGATAGAACTAGTAAACAAGCCTAGCGCTTCCATTGTTTTCTCCACATCTTTCTGATCAGCTGGACGAGGCTGAAGTTGCTCCTCTTTCTAAAAAAATAAAAAAAACGTTGAATGTTCAAAATACAAGGGACTATTGCCATGAACCACCATACTTTTAGTAAAGCATGCTATTTTCAACATATTCTTTAGTTTAAGGACTGTCCTCCAAGATCGTCCTAAACACTGATTCCACCAGGAAGAATAAATGCAGTAAATATTGACAAAATACATATCTTTTTAAAGACAGAGTGGTGAAAGAAATAATGAAATTGAAACTTTAGTGTGAGAGTAGATACAAACACAACTTAAGTGAAATAGATTGCAATACAAATCTGAGCTCAGTGATGTCATCCACCCTCCTCTTCCTCACTCTGAACACTGGAGGCACCTCACCTCGCAGGAGGGCTCAGATGTCTCCGTCCAGTGGGCAAACATTTTGCCACGACTCAAATAAAAAGGGTTAAACAAAGAAATAAAGGTACTGTCGGTATAACATTGTGTTTTTTAACCATTTCAAAGTTAATCTAACGTCAACATTTTAGTGGTCTCACCTTCCGAGGTCGACATTCCCCATTAGCATGACACACCATGCAAAGCTGGCCTGTCAATCTAAAAAAGGAAAGAAATATATGATCACTGTATGTCAGGTTAAATGTCATAATGGGATTTTGAGTTTACTTTAAAGCCAGATCAACTTACAATAGTGAAATCATAGGGTGCATCTAGTACGGTGTAAAGGGCATACTATGAAAGAACATATATTATTTAATGTTATTATCTTAAAAACAACAGAGAATGAAATCAGACCAATAATGTAGCCTAGCATCAACATGAAGGTGCCACAGTCATTCCCATAGCTGCCTGGGGAAACCCGAGCATGTCAGAAAGCATTTAGTTGTTTTGTTATGGTTTGACATTTCTGTTGAATATAAATGATACAAATTGTATACTATTACTTCTATTTCCAAAGCAGTCGTCTCTTTCCACGGTCCAGGATTTATTGACTGTGAAAGGTTTCTAGAATGAAAAACACAGCTGTATGAAGATCTAAACAGGAAGCTATCCAAATGATCAATATGGTCCTCTTTCATGCACAACACACACCATCAGAGGTGGCAAAAGGACACACTCTTTACTTAAGTAGTAAATCATTTGGTAAAAGTAGAAGTACTGATACAACATTTTACTTTAAAAAGTACAGGCTTTGTAATCACACTACAATGTAACTTTGAATGCCTCTTGTTCGTGGTTTGCGTGTATGGTGCATGATGTGCACACCAAGGAAGGGCTCGCCACTTTTGCAATCAAGCCGGGAGTGGGGGACACTTGATGGAAGCAGGAGAGAGAGCTGATGTGTTGGGTTGCGGTGAGGAAGAGGATGGACCAGGGCAATGTTCAGAAGCTGATGTGGATGGCAACGTGTGGCAAGCCTCCAGGTAGTCATGAATACCAAGTCAAAGTCAAGTCAAGTCTTTTATCAATGTTAGTCAAGCAAGTCTCAAGTCAAAAAATATGCGACTCGAGTCTGACTCGAGTCAAGTCATGTGACTCGAGTCCCCACCTCTAGTGGGCACACACACACACACACACACACACACACACACACACACACACACACACGCGCAAGGTTACTTAAGGTTTCTCACGCAATGCCACTGCCTCGTAGCAAATAAGACATACCGGCTTGTCCCCATGTCTCGGTAAATGAGTGCATTCAATTGCCTTCCATCTGCATCAACGTTTTTTTTTACCGCTGATGATATTGAGACGCATCAGTGCATAGCGCCATCAGTGCATATCGCCATCGGTGGCTTATGATAAGCAAATGATATGCTCTGCAAGTATATATATATTATATCGATAAATGTTGTTTTGTCTGCGAAACAATAGACTGCATTCATTGTTTTGGATAGTGCAAACAGGTCACGCACCTTACCTTACTGATTTGCAAAAACTTCCATCAGACGAGTCCTTCGAGGGGGCGGGAAAACGTGCTCGTCAGAATCGTCACTTCCTGTACTGACAGTGGAGGTGTCCTGAGAGTGGAGGCCTGCAGGCAGACCCCTCTCAGGCAGACCCCTCTCAGGCAGACCCCTCTCAGGACACACCCCTCTCAGGCAGACCCTCTCAGGCAGACCCCTCTCAGGCAGACCCCTCTCAGGCAGACCCCTCTCAGGCAGACCCCTCTCAGGCAGACCCCTCTCAGGACTCCTCTCGTTTATCCAGGGCTTTTGATTGGGGAATTAATTAATGTCATCGATGCATTTTCCAATGTAGTAGATGACCGTGTCCTTGTGTGTGTTGATGTTGTCAGCCTCAAACACACACCACTCAAACAACGTGTGTGTGTGTGTGTGTGTGTGTGTGTGTGTGTGTGTGTGTGTGTGTGTGTGTGTGTGTGTGTGTGTGTGTGTGTCCAGATGCCCTGGTTGTGCGGAGACGCCACCATGATGGAGATGATCGAGAGGAAGCGAGTTCTGTGTCGGGAGATTAAAGGCCGTCAGCGCCCGGAGAAGAATCTTCTGAAACAGGACAGCCTTCCCATCCTGCCCAGCTGGAGGAGGAAGCCTCCGCCATACTCCGCCCCCCCCAACACACACACCCCCACCGTGTTCTGGGACACCGCCATCTGAAGCACAAACACACACACACACAGACTGGTGCAGGTGTTGTCCTGTCCGTCCAATCAGAGCGCAGGATGTGAAGGTGTAGCAGAGGTTTCCTTTCTACTCGTTATTTTTCTATTTGACACTGAAAAGATTCAGACGGTTTTAAAGTCTGACCGTCGTGTAGCACATCGTGTAAAACAATATGAGTATCTGTGTGTGGATAAGAGTCAATCATGTTTTTGTATTTTAAAAATCTGTGACGCCCGTCTGTGCGTGGAAGAAAAGTGGTGAGATTTTATATTAAATACATTTTATTATAATGAAAAAATATTTTAAATTGAAAGTTGAGAACATTTTGGCATGTTGTTGTTCTGGTCTCACCGACTGTCCCAAAACACACACTAACTTCAGATTCATTTCAGATTCATTTCAGATTAACTCGACATTAACTCCAAATGTTCTCCAGATCTACTTCAGATTAACTTAATTTTAACTCCAGATTAACTCCATATTTACAGAAGGTACTGAAGGTCACTTGAAGTTTTACTGAAGGTCACCTGAAGGTACTGAAGGTCATCTGAGTTACTAAAGGTCACCTGAAGGTTCACTGAAGGTCATCTGAAGGTCATCTGAAGGTTTACTGAAGTTCATGTGACAGTGTGTGTTTTCGGGCCGGTGAAGGAATATCTGTTTTCTGAAAGAAAATGTTTACTAATCTTTGTGATGGATGTGAACGAGCTGATTCATTAGCATGTCAAATCAATGGTAAGACTGAAGCAAAGCATTCTGGGATACGATGATGAAACCTGTAAATCAGTTTTAAGCCATCGGGAGATTAAATGTTTAAATATGCACTAAAACATTTCAGAGTTAAACTCTGACCGAGTTCCTTTTTTTCAAAATAACTTCAATTTACTGTTTGAAATGTGTTCTGATTTCATACCTGAAGCTAACTGTTAGCCTGTAGCTAAAGACAACACAGTGAAGCTAACTGTTAGCCTGTAGCTAAAGACAACACAGTGAAGCTAACTGTTAGCCTGTAGCTAAAGACAACACAGTGAAGCTAACTGTTAGCCTGTAGCTAAAGACAACACAGTGAAGCTAACTGTTAGCCTGTAGCTAAAGACAACACAGTGAAGCTAACTGTTAGCCTGTAGCTAAAGACAACACAGTGAAGCTAACTGTTAGCCTGTAGCTAAAGACAACACAGTGAAGCTAACTGTTAGCCTGTAGCTAAAGACAACACAGTGAAGCTAACTGTTAGCCTGTAGCTAAAGACAACACAGTGAAGCTAACTGTTAGCCGGTTGCTAAAGACAACACAGTGAAGCTAACTGTTAGCCTGTAGCTAAAGACAACAAAGTGAAGCTAACTGTTAGCCTGTAGCTAAAGACAACACAGTGAAGCTAACTGTTAGCCTGTAGCTAAAGACAACAAAGTGAAGCTAACTGTTAGCCTGTAGCTAAAGACAACACAGTGAAGCTAACTGTTAGCCTGTAGCTAAAGACAACACAGTGAAGCTAACTGTTAGCCTGTAGCTAAAGACAACACAGTGAAGCTAACTGTTAGCCTGTAGCTAAAGACAACACAGTGAAGCTAACTGTTAGCCTGTGGCTAAAGACAACACAGTGAAGCTAACTGTTAGCCTGTAGCTAAAGACAACACAGTGAAGCTAACTGTTAGCCTGTAGCTAAAGACAACACAGTGAAGCTAACTGTTAGCCGGTTGCTAAAGACAACACAGTGAAGCTAACTGTTAGCCTGTAGCTAAAGACAACACAGTGAAGCTAACTGTTAGCCGGTTGCTAAAGACAACACAGTGAAGCTAACTGTTAGCCTGTAGCTAAAGACAACACAGTGAAGCTAACTGTTAGCCTGTAGCTAAAGACAACACAGTGAAGCTAACTGTTAGCCTGTAGCTAAAGACAACACAGTGAAGCTAGCCTGTAGCTAAAGACAACACCGTGAAGCTAACTGTTAGCCTGTAGCTAAAGACAACAAAGTGAAGCTAACTGTTAGCCTGTAGCTAAAGACAACACAGTGAAGCTAACTGTTAGCCGGTTGCTAAAGACAACACAGTGAAGCTAACTGTTAGCCTGTAGCTAAAGACAACACAGTGAAGCTAACTGTTAGCCGGTTGCTAAAGACAACACAGTGAAGCTAACTGTTAGCCTGTAGCTAAAGACAACACAGTGAAGCTAACTGTTAGCCTGTAGCTAAAGACAACACAGTGAAGCTAACTGTTAGCCTGTAGCTAAAGACAACACAGTGAAGCTAGCCTGTAGCTAAAGACAACACCGTGAAGCTAACTGTTAGCCTGTAGCTAAAGACAACAAAGTGAAGCTAACTGTTAGCCTGTAGCTAAAGACAACACAGTGAAGCTAACTGTTAGCCTGTAGCTAAAGACAACACAGTGAAGCTAACTGTTAGCCTGTAGCTAAAGACAACAAAGTGAAGCTAACTGTTAGCCAGTAGCTAAAGACAACACAGTGAAGCTAACTGTTAGCCTGTAGCTAAAGACAACACAGTGAAGCTAACTGTTAGCCTGTAGCTAAAGACAACACAGTGAAGCTAACTGTTAGCCTGTAGCTAAAGACAACACAGTGAAGCTAACTGTTAGCCTGTAGCTAAAGACAACACAGTGAAGCTAACTGTTAGCCTGTAGCTAAAGACAACACAGTGAAGCTAACTGTTAGCCGGTAGCTAAAGACAACACAGTGAAGCTAACTGTTAGCCGGTAGCTAAAGACAACACAGTGAAGCTAAACTCCACAAACAAACTACTACTACTACTTGTATTACATGTTGAACCACATGCTGGATATCTTCCCCAGCCTCAAGGAAATACAATAAAATAAATGGATTCATAATTTAAAAAATGTATACAAATGTATAAATTAATAATGTTGTGTGCAAACATTTCAAATTGAAATATAAAATGAAAAAGAAGTTTACTTTTGAAATGATTTCTCATAAAAACCTTTCTAAATTATAGTAAATTATTAAAAAAGTTTTAGTCAATATACGTTTTTCTGCCTAAAATAGTTAAAATTGAACGTAAACTATATCAAACACCACATCCATGGCAATTATCCCATTTTTGCCCGCTATTTAAATTGACTTTGGTTTAAGTTAATAACAATATTGATATTATATATATATTTATATATATAGCATATAATTGATGCAGTCTTTCTGAACACTTTTAAAATACTGCAAATGAAGAATATTTGTAATGTTCTGCACAGATAGTGCCTTAACTTGAATTTGAAAACACGTGGCAACTTTATTAATACAGCAGATGAAAGGATTTGTGGTTCAACATGTAATACAAGTAAGTATATGTACAACATGGAAAAGTAAATAAAATAAGTTAAATAGGAGGATGTGGATTTATTTTTCTCTCACCTTGTAATTACACAATCAAACAATCTATAATTTAGCTCTGGCCTTCACAAAAACATTTTGTTGAATTGGACACATTTTTCGAAGCTCTATTGACTGACATGCAATGACTGGGACTGATGGAAGAATCTGAGAGGAATGAACTAGGAGCAGAGAAATAATCATATATTAAAAGACAGCAGCTTCATAAGAGGCCAACCAGAGTCACAAGGGAGCGTCACTTTGCTGAAGGATAGACCAGCTGTCCAGGCCAGACTCTAAAGACTTTCCAAGGTGTGAAAATGCTGCTGCCGGAGTACTGACTGGAAGTATTGCTGATATCATGTCTACCATCCTCTTAAAGTACTCTGTCCAATAATATTGGATCTCATGAGAAAGGTGTTTTAACGCTGATTCAAAATAGCAGAGAAACATGCATTATTGTACTCAGGAGGGGACTCTGACAGAGGATTACTCACAAAGTACACAGTAAAAGTACCACAAGTACTTCATAGTACTTGTGGTACTAGTACTGAGTCCAACAGTGTCAATCTCACGAAGAACTAATGGCAAAACATATTTTTTTCCCTCATCAAACTTAGCAGAAGTGGCTTGATTTTGTTCTCAGCAGGGGACTTTGACAGAGTATTTCTCAATAAATACACAGTAAAAGTACTTCAATGTATTGTTAGTAGTAGGCAAACTAATACAAAGTCAAACCGTATCAATTTCATTAAGAACTAATGGTAACATTTTATTTTTATCACTCATCAAAGATAGCAGAAAACATGCATTATGTTACCTTTTATACTGACGGTATCTCGGCACCGAAACCGTAGTTTCGGATACACACCGGTGGTTTCTCACTTGGCTCGTTGTCAGCCGGTAACTAGCTGTCCAGATATTTCGAGGGGAAAAAGGATGAAGACGATGCGTTCGGGTGCCGTGGGAAGAACCTCCGTTTATTCAGGTTCTTCAATTACATTGACACTGAATTGAATACATACAAACTACACACTATTCCTTTTCTGATCACTTTCTCTATACTTTCGTCTCTCTCTTCATACCTCCGCACTTCGCCTTGGCCATCACATTTTACACACACCAGACTTCCAAAAACCCACAACCCCTTGCGGCTGCTACTCTTAAAGTGACAGGCCAAGCCTGGAACACTACCCCCACTCTGGATGATGATAAAACAACCATTAACATCACTCCAGCATGTAAACATTATAAAAGGAAAGCATGAAACATTAATGGCAACACATTCCCCACAATAATCCCCATTTCCCACAGTCCTTGAAGGCGTCTTCCTTGAATCATGAGGCAATGTCCATACAAATGTCCACGAAGCATACTGCATAGATCCTTTTTTTGTAACGTTTCAAAGGTGTATAAACACACATGCTGACATGTACATAACATACTGTGATGTAGTTAATCAACCCAGTTAAATTCAACACTGTGTGATTTCACTCTATATATGATGTGGCTCTTAGGCATTACAATTGTACCATCTGTTTGGTTTCTCTAACCAGTTACATCCTGCATCAAGTGTCAAAGCAGTAAAACACTATCCACATTACTCATTACCACAGGCAACTAAATGAAATAGAGCCACAAACTGTGGATGTATAACAATATAATTAAATAACTTTAGCTTAAGAGCATAGAATTACTCTGGAACTTTGTTTTCCTTTACTGAGTTAGGAACAAACCTGCTGACACCCTGACTCAGGTTCAACTTTAACAAACCCTAGTGACTGACCCAGTCACCTAACATGTCAGGAACTCTGCGGACTCGCTGGGGTCTCTGTAGAGGGGTGGAAATCCGTAGGGGACCACTGGCCGGGGCCCTGGAAGGGCGCTGAGTCCGAGGAAGTCTGTCATGAAGCCAGCTGCTGCTCGGCGTAACTGGCAGTGAAGAACCTGGGTCCTCGAGGGCCTCCACAGCTGGGTCCTCGAGGGCCTCCACAGCTGGGTCCTCGAGGGCCTCCACAGCTGGGTCCTCTGCGTCTGATGGGGGGTCCCACAGGTGGAGAGGCCCGATGACTGTGTCAGATGAGTTGAGGTCTGGCTGAGGGGGCGGCACCTCGACAGGCGCCCAGGCTTCTGTGTCTTTGAACACCCAGCTGTTGTCTAATGGGGTCCTGGAATAATAAGGCTTGAGCTTGTCATGGTGGACAACTTTGACTTTGGCTCTGGGGCTCTTTTTGAGTCTATAGATCAGGTCATCCAACATGCCTACAATGAAGTAAGGGCCCTCGTAGGATGGCAGAAACTTTCGTACCTTGTTTTTAACCCTTTTGGTGCCTTTAATCAGGTGCCAGACTGCATCTCCCACTTTGTGTTGGGTTTGACAAATGTTTTTGTCGTACTGTTTTTTAGCTCGCTCAACAGATTTCCCAAGAGCTTCTCGTGCCAGCTGGTGAGACAGCTCCAGACGTTCTCTCAGTTTCATGACATATTGAGGGGGGGTGTTAGTGTCGATATTGTCATTGTCAGGTGGCAAACCAGCGACCAGGTCGACTGGCTCAGTGACTTCTTTTCCAAAAAGCATCATATTTGGTGTCAATCCGGTGGAGCTGTGTGGAGTTGCTCTGTAAGCCATGAGTGCATAAGGCATCATGAGATCCCAGTGACATCTGTCTGCAGTAGTAGCCAGGATTTTCTGCAGAGTGGCATTAAAGCGCTCTACCTGTCCATCAGACTGTGGGTGAAATGGGGTAGTTCGAGTCTTGTCAATCCCCAGCAGCTCGCACATCCCCTGGAAAACAGCTGACTCGAAATGTGTGCCCTGGTCACTGTGCAAGCACTGGGGAGCTCCGTACCTACACACCCACTCAGAGGCCATCTTTTCTGCCACCGTGGATGCTTGCTGGTCTGGGATTGGATAGGCTTCTACCCACTTACTGAAGTAGTCTTGCACTACTAGTATGTAGCTATTGTGTCTCTCTGTTTCATTTAAAGGGCCCATCACATCAACTGCAATCCTCTCCATGGGGGCACCGACTCGCACCGTGCCCATAGCTGGGGCAGGTGCGGCACCAGAGTGTGACATCGTCCTTCATGTTATACCAGAAATATCTGGTTTGCAGGCGTGTGAGAGTTCTTTCTACTCCAAAATGGCCTCCCACAGGACCATCATGCATCTGCTCCATCACTGAACTGCGGTACATATGAGGCAGCACAATCTGGGGGTAAAACGTTGTTCCTTCAGTGCTATAATATTTCCTCATTAGCACTCCATCTTTCTGGTTAAGTCTATTCCACTGTGCCCAGTATGATTTGGTAGCGGGGCTCAAGTGGGCTATGTCTGCATATGGCAGCCGGCCTCTCCCTTCATCCATCCACTTTTTTACTGGTGCAATGTCAGGGTCAGATTCCTGAGCCATTCTCAGCTGTTCTTGAGTCCACCCAGAGAATAAACTGGTGTTGGGAATATCACTCACTCAGTTGATGCTTGGATTTAGCAGGTCATAGTTGTTATTGTTGTCACTGCAGGCATCCTCTACCCCCACTGGAGGAAACTCTGGCTCAGCTACCCCCACTAGAGGTTGCTCTGTGGGAGTATATATGGCAACTTCAGCTGTACTGTCTGTCAGGTCACACTGGACCCCCTTATGCTGGTGTCGCTCGCTGTCATGCTCTGGCACTGTGCAGGGGCACGACTCCCTGCAGGGCCTCCTGGAAAGTGCGTCTGCATTTTGGTGGTGTCTCCCCGGTCGATGAACCACCTGAAAATCATACTCTGCCAGCTTCTCTAGCCAGCGGGCCAGCTGTCCCTCTGGTTCTTTTAACCTGGTTAACCAGCGCAGGCTGCTGTGATCAGTCCGGAGAGTGAATGGTCTGCCAAGCAGGTATTGTCTGAAGTGACAGGCAAACTCCACGCCTGCCAGAAGTTCACGTCTGGTGGTGCAATAGTTTTGACAACCTCCTGCTTCCATAGGCTAGCACCCTCTCCTCACCCCCCTGGATTTGGGAGAGGACTGCTCCGATTCCCCAGTCACTAGCATCGGTGTCGAGTCTGTCAAGGGGGTAGCCTAGGACAGGAGCTGTTGACAGTCGTCCTTTCAGCTCTGTGAATGCCTCCTGGCATTCCTCTGTCCAATTAAATCGTGCATACTTTTTGGTCAGCTCGTGAAGAGGTTTAGCTATCGTAGCAAAGTTTTCCACAAAGCGTCTGTAATATGATGCCAGGCCCACAAACTGACGTACCTCAGAGATGTTACGAGACGTAGGCCACTCTGCCACTTTCTTCACCTTCTCTGGATCAGTAGACACACCCTGGGCTGAGACAATGTGGCCAAGGTAACCCACCTTCTCCCGGAAAAGGCAGCACTTTTTCAGCTTCAGGTTAGCTCCTCGTAGCCTGGCGAACACTTCACTGAGCCGGCTTAGCATTTCGGAACCGTCCCGCCCCAGGACGATGATGTCATCGAGATACACCAAGCAGGTCTCCCACTGCAATCCCACTAATACTCTGTCCATTAGCCTCTGAAACGTGGCCGGTGCATTGCACAGTCCAAAGGGCATGACGTTCCATTCAAATAGCCCCTTGCGAGTGCAGAAAGCTGCGGCTTTGCGGGCCCTTGGTGTCAATTCCACCTGCCAGTAGCCTGAAGTCAAGTCTAGTGTACTGAAGTACCTGGCATTGGAGAGTGTGTCCAGAGTGTCCTGAATACGTGGCAGGGGATAGGCATCTTTAATAGTCCTTTCGTTAAGGGGTCTGTAATCCACACATAATCGCGGGCTTTGGTCTTTCTTCCTCACCATGACAATAGGTGCAGCCCAGCTGCTGTTGCTGGGACGAGCTACACCAGACTCCAGGCTCTGCTGTACCTGCAGATCTGCAGCAATCTGTTTGTCTCAGGCCATTCTGCGTGGCGGCTGCTTCACAGGCTGCCCAGGAGTAGTCTGTATGTCGTGCTGCACTAAGCTGGTGCGGCCAAGGTCAGTGGGCCCGGTGGAGAAGACATCACCGAACCTCCGTAGCACGTGAGCTAGCCCGGCTCTGTCCTCCTCAGACAGGTGAGCACAGCTCTCTGCATACATGTCCTGTAGATCAGGGGTTTTCAAAGTGTGCGAAGGTGAGCCTCCCCTCAGAGAATATAAGAACAGCCGCGCCCCCCCCTCCCAATTATTATTGCTATTATTATTATTATTATTGTTGTTGCTATAATGCAGGGGTATTATTATCCAGTGGAATGCCCTTACCTACTGGCCTAGTTAAATCAAAGTGGTTACTTATTTTTGTCTGGGCAGTGTAGTTTTACACACCATCTTATTTGACTTTCTCAGGGCAGACCCCCACAAAGAAAAAAATATATGTACACACGTAAGGTCATCATCTTAACAGTTTTTAATGCTCGAGTCATCCGTGAGCAGAGCATCAAGTTGGCATGCCTATTACAGCTGAATGCGGCGATTACCATCTTGTTCAGCAAAACGCCTCACAAACGTATTAACATCCAAAGCTTTAGTGCGTTTTGATTCAATGCTGAGCACAGCCAAACTTGACAGTCTCTTCTCTGTCATTGTAGACCGCAAATACCTTATTCCTTCCGTGTACTTGGGTCCGAATGCTTCTCGTTTTCTGCCGCCCGTTCAAATGAAATCGCCGCCAATCACATTTCCTCGCTCGCGCCAGGGTTACAAGGCTCGCGTCTTGTGCTGCATTCACTTGCCCTCGGACATCAGGGATTTTCTCTGATAAATGTCCGATGAGCCACAACTTTTATTTCAAAACAAAGCTGCCAACTGGGGTGGCCAGACGCTGTCTCCTCTCTCACTTTAGGTAACTTCACTAAAAATCGATCCATGTTGCCGCTCGCATAAAGTTAGCTGAAGTTAACGAGCTAGATTTCATTGTTTCTCTTTATTTTTTTCTCACGCTGCGCCTCCCCTGAAGCTCTCTGGCGCCCCCCAGGGGAGGCGCGCCTCACACTTTGAAAACCGCTGCTGTAGATGACTGGGCACAGATATAACAGGAAAGTCATTGGGGTCTGATGTTACTGGGGACTTGGTCGGATGGAGATCCACTTCTCCCAACACCTCCGCTGGCTGAAGAACTCCGACCACCACCCCTCTCTTCAGAGTAACAGATGCAGGACCAGGATTGTAAATCCGCATGGGAATGTTGGAGGAATGCCGGGTCTGTACAACAATGTGGGCTGCCAGGACGTGCTGTCTCTCAACAAAGCCTTTAGTGGGGGTCAGCATCATATCTTTGTTAACAGCAGAGCGGAGGCGGGCAGTACCAGGCACCACATACTCACACCCCGACTCCAATACTGTTGTGCGGGATACCCTGACGAGGTGCACTTCAGGCTGTCTGCTGGGTTTTGAGCGAGGCACTCTCTCACCGAAGAGGGTGATTTCCCTGCGACCATAGTCCAAGTGAGCATGTGACTGCAGCAGAAAAGGGTGCCCCAGGATAACCTCTGTATTTTCAGCTGTGTCTGCTATAATAAAGTTCACATTGGTTACCTTGCTTCCGGCTTGAACTGGCAGGTTGACTTCCCCTCGGACAGCGATGCCCTCGGGACCGATGCCTTGTAATACTTGTACGATGGATGGCTGGATTTGAGGCCTCGATTCAACAGGAATGGCGTTGAAGTGGCGGAGGGGGAGTACATTCCTCCGAGCGCCAGAGTCGAGCAGAGCACACAGTTCATGTCCCTGTATCAGTATCCGGATACTCATGTCATCATCAGAGCCTTTATTGCATGTGACCACCGTACCTGAGTCAGGAGCTGGAGTGTTATTAGGTGCATGCTGTTTGCGTTTTCGGGAAGAGGGACAGTTCCTTTGTATGTTCCCCACACCAGAGCAGTTGTGGCAGATGACTTCTCTAGAGTTCATTTGTACAGGTTTAGCTCTGTTAGGCGACCACTGCTGGTTAAACCTCTGTGCTTTACTCTGGGTGCTTGCGGGCTCCGCAGCCCACTCTTCAGCCACCCCGAAAGCCTCCATACAGGCGGAAACATTAGCATTTTCGTGCACCATAGCTGCCCTGGGTCTCCGCTCGATTTTGACTATAAAAAGCGATTGGAATCAAACATAAATCACACTTACAACACAGATCAGTGGAGACATTTTATTATTATTACTATTTCGTTTTTCTTTAGTTGTTTTTCCGTTACATTGGAGTATGACAGGTGAGGCTCTGCCTCCCCTGCCTCCACTGACTACACGTCGCTGTTCTACAGTATTGTTGTTTTATAGTTATTTGTTAATGTAACCCAATTTGTGTTCTTTGAAATTGAAAAGGATATCGCATTGTGTTTGTTACATTCGTTGCAGTTGTATATGTCTTAAGTGTAATTTGGCATGTCCTATTTATGGACATGCTTTTATTTTGAAGGAGAGTTAGCGCAGTTGACAGGAAGTTGTTGTTGCTTTGGAAACAACGTGACAGAGATTAACGGAGAAAAGTAATATCTACATATAAAGACGGAGAAAGTAAACGATAACGTTTATGGTTAAGTGTTAGCACCCCCCGAAGAGGCACAAGCTCTTACGTTGATATTAGAGATTTCAATAAATTCAATTTGAAAAAAAAATGGGGAAAAAACAAACAAAACGAATATCTGAATAACGAAATTGAAACCCGAATAGTACTCCAACGAACGAATATTCGGATATTTTGGTACAGTAGGGCTGTACCCGAATAATATAATAAATTTATAGTAAATAATAACAAATTCCAGTGTTAGAATTCCATAATTCCATATTCATAAATAAAATGATATGCAAATAACATTTTCTTGGCTGTGGACTTGTACTCTACATAATTATGTTGAGCTCATGGTAATCTAATTCAATAAACAATAACTGCAATGAACAGATAGCATTTTCTGACTCGTAAAATGATTGGATATAGTGTAATTTGGTAAATGATTCTGTGTTGAAAAATGTATATCTTTAAAAACTGCGTTGGTGTATTAGGGCGGGCCATACTAATTTTTCTTGTAAATCGATCGAGAGGGGTGTTCAAATAACGTATTTTGGTGTGTAGAACACAAATCTAAGTTGTTGCTATGGAAACAACATGACGGAGAAAAAAGTAATATCTTCTACATATAATAACGGACAAAGTAAAGAATGAAGTGTATGTTTAAATGTTAGCATCCCCCGAAGAGGCTCAAGCTCTTACGTTGAGTCTGGAGTTTCAATACATTCGGAATTTGACCGTGTAAAATGTCCTCTTGAGTTACCGTACAGCCAATGCGTGACGTCATTGGTAAGCGTAACGGACCCCGAACACATCTGGTAGGCCGAACACATATGGTACCTACACCGGAAGTGGGGGGGCCAGGGGGCCATTGGCCCCCCCACTTTTCAGCCCTGCCCCACATTTTCGCAGCGGCGGATGCCGTGGAACACTGTACAAATCCCGTTTCAATAATTCCCCTCTACTCTAAAGTCGCTTCTAAAACGCGATCTGATATAGCTGTGTATATTTTGTTATGTTTGATTGTTATATCTCATTAGCTACAGGCATGTTTGAAGCTTGTAAAGCTCTCACTCGCCACTCTGCTGTTCCACACGCCGCTTCCCCTCCCTCTGCTGACATGATGAATGTAAGGCGTATAGTAATCATATATAACACGGCAGGGTCCGTTACAGTTTGTTTTTATCTGATTTCAAATAAACAAAGTCTTGGCTTTCAGAATATTAAACTTGTTTCTGCAAATTCAGATGATAAATACAACTTTGAAGCTCGTAGACATAATTACAAGCAACGGAGTAACGTAACGTCACTGCAGGCAGAACAGCAGGTGTTTCTCCTGAGTGTTTTCCCCGGGAAACAAACACAACACACACAAACGCAAAAATACACAAACACACGTATACACACTCTCACTCGCGGGCTTCCCCTATCTTCCCTTCGTACTATTTTGATCATTTGCTCCGCTAATAATCAATCAGATGGATCCAGAGAAGAGGAAACTTTAAAGGCCTTTCTCTCAAAATGATGACTCTGTAACAGTCATTATATAATGTGACATATTTTGCTTAATATTTGGAGAACAACAACAATCCTGATATCATTAGAAAGTTATGAATCTCCTCTTTCCAACAGTGTACAACTCAAAATGTGTCTTCGCGTCAATGCGACTGATTTCGATGGAGCAGGTTTGCATTAGGTAAAATAAAGCAGGCAGACATAACAGGAAGAATATGTACATTTTAACCCAATCAAACAGGACATTGTCACACCATTCAAATGTATCCATGTCAATTACAACCAATAAAAAAGCTTAGATTTGTTTATTCGTTACGTTGTTTACTTTATTTGTTACGTTGTTCTGTGTGTGTCAGCCGTTAACCTAGATAGAAAGAATAGATACACTTGCAAACAAGTCAGAAGAACCAGCGCAGAAGAAAACTAAATACAGTCAATCTAAACTTAAATTAACAACTGGAAGGTCACATCCCTGACATCCACGTCTCCGGAGCCTGGACCTTCATCAATCACAGAACCAGCGAAGCCAGATGAACCCAAAAGCAGCAGCTCTGCGGCAGAGACTGTCAAAACCGCCGCCACCGCCGTCGTTGAACCGAAACAGGCTGGTTCTGACTGCATGGAGGTTTGTTGTCGGGACATTGAGACGGGTAAAGCTGCAGCTAACTGACCGCTAGATCGTCTGGGCAAAGAGAAAGGTACTTCAACGCAGAATGGTACAAAAACAGAGAGTGGTTAATTCTTTGCAAAACCACTAAACGGGCCTTCTGTGAAATATGCAGGTTTGCTGTCAAACGGCTTGTAACTTTCTCAAAATGTGGAGATGATTGTTAATACCGGAGTTATAGTAACTGGAAAAAGTGACAAGCCTCCTGGACAGCCACGAAAAGTCTCATTTCCACAGAGAGTGTATTAAAGTGCGCTTTCTTCAGTCAAACACCAGTCAACATACAGCTTGTCAAACAACAGCGTATTGAGCAGGAAAAAGAAGAGATGGAATGAAGGAGCAACTGCGCTGTCTGCAGTTTCTAACCCGACAGAGCAATCAGGGGGCATAATCAGGCCGGATAAGGAGAGCAATTTCCAAAAGAACTCGTAGCTGAGAAAAACCCCACTCTGAAGAGCTTCATGCTCACCGGGAAATATGCATCATGAGACAATTAATGAACTTATAAATCTAATGTATCGGGAGTCTCTCACCACTATATTAACTGACATTTAAAAGCAATGCAAAACATGCAGTTATTGTGCTTCCAGCAAACATCCACTGATAAACTGCGATGTTAACAACCTCATGATAACCTCATATTGTTTTAACTGAGGATCGTACCTGTGTTTAGTCTAGAAAAAGGTCAATGTGTGCATTTTATTATAAAGTTGTGTATATTTACAGACTGCTGCAAAAACGAAGAAACTTATAAACATCAGGTTTAAAACTAAAAGAGCTTTACAAAACAGTAACATAATTAGAGATGTTTGGAGTTTTATTTGAGTTATTAATTTACATGTTGTGTCAAAGAGATGCTGATTTGAAACCTTTGATACAGTTACGGCACTTCCTGTTTCTGCCGGAGAGAGGGGAGTTTGTCCCAAAGCTTGCCGCTGTATCTACTCCCTCCATCTGACAGGAGGGAGCCTCATGTGTCACTCCACGGAGTTCACTCCGTCACGGAGGGGGAGTGTGTAGGGTGTAGGGTGTAGGGTGTAGGGCGTGGTTTGGGATTGGGCCATACACACGCACTTTTTTGGCCCCCCCACTTTTAAAATGAATCCGGCGCGCCTGCTATCCACCCTTATCCACAATGTAAAGTCATTCAGCCTCTTCCCTCTTCTCTCTGTGAGGAGCAGCAGCTTCAGCTTTCAGAACAAAGTCACACAAAACTAAAATGGCATTCATTTTTTTAAATGTGTCGTGTAGTAATAGATTTATTTATTTTTCTTCTCAAGAGAGTACCAGAATGTGTATTTTATTGGGGGAGAATCCCCCCAGACCCCCCTGCAGGGGTTGGGTCTTCAGCATGTCAACTCTTTCACCTGTGGGGAAATTGCAGGATTGGCTCCAGGTCGCCCTTTTTATTTACTACAAGACAAATGTGCCTTTTTATTTCATACAGTTCAATTTGGATTGAGACAGGGAAATGATCTAAACCTCACGCGTGGCGTTTCACTGTCGGGGGGAGCGTGTATGTAATTACATTGCAAATACTGACTTGAGCCCCACCACTGTATGGGTTAGCCCTACCATAGATTACCCAACACAAATACTCTGGAGCCGCAACTGCCGACCCGCATGGCGCATGCGCAGATCTGAGATCCAGTAGAAATGATAAAAAGTAAAAGTCTGCTGCTTATTGTTCTACTAGGCCAAAATAGAGGCAAAGAGTATATGAGAGTGAGAGTGTGTTCATTAATATATTTGGCAGTTTGGAGTAAGTCTGTAGATTTGTTTGTGTGTGTGTGTTTCATGTATAGGCCTCTCACGATAATTCATTTTGTTGGATACATTTTCCCGGAGATTATTGCGATAAACGATAATATTGTCGGCACCGTTGTATGACCATTTTAGACCACTGACATAATGATAACATATAATAATAATTCAAGTACATCCTTTCAAACTGCTAGTCACATCCTCATGTCAATGGAAATGTATCGAGGTCAGAAAAGTTATCGAGTTCATTTTCATTTATCGTACGATAAGTCAATGAATTGCTTATCGCGACAGGCACACAATAAAACAGTGGAAACAAACATGTTTGACTTTCATTAGTGAATGAAACTGTGTGCCCTTTATAGTCTGTGTCCATTATTGTGTATTTGTATATATCCTATATATATGCTAAGGTCCCGCTGCTGACACGATAGCAGTCATTTAGTGCGCATATGTGTAATTAACAGTGACGTGCGGTGAGGTTCATGGCTGGTGAGGCACTGAGTCAGATTTACAAATATTATATTTTGACCTTAATCGAAATATTCTGTTATTTTCAAAAGCTTTTTTAGTCTGATGCTTCGATTCATTTTAAACAGACCGTTCAACAAAAGGATAAATATTGGATTGTTCTTTCTTAGTCAGATCCCATTTTCATTACAAATGTGGTCTTACCTTGACTTGAAGATGAAGTCCATGCTCTCCTTCTGGACAACAATCTCTATTACTGTTTTGTAAAAGTCCTCCTTATCTTCCTGTAGTTTCAAAAGTCTAGTTTGTTGTTTGCGTCTACCGTCTCTGCGTAGAATTACAGTAGCAACAAGAACCTGTGGGCTCACGTGCGCCCCCTTCAGTGCGGCAGAGGTTATGGCTGCCTCCCCTGGTGCTTTTTCATTGCCGTTGAGACCAGCGAGCCTAAATATCATATATACGTGAAATAAGTTATTTAGAGACTATGGATGGCGAGGATAAATGTAATAAAGGGATCTACAAACATTACATTGGTGACCTACAGTGAGATGGTAACAGGCATGCGCTTAGGGCCCGCTTTCCAGCCAGTTTCTGTGGGGTGACGCATTCTGAGGTGAGGCAGAGCTCATCTGTGCCTCACCTACCCCACAGTAACTGGCTTGAGCGCGCTCACAAAATAAGTGCCCGCGCTAAATTAGTGCCCGCGCTCCAGCAAGTTACTGTGGGCTTACGAGAGGCAGAGCACGTGCCTGCCTCACTTCTCATCGCTCCCGTAGCGGAGCTCGGCAAAATTTGCTGATTTTGACTATAAAAAGCGATTAGAATCATACAGAAATCACACTTACACAAGATCAGTGGAGACATTTTATTATTATTACTATTTAGTTTTTCATTAGTTGTTTTTCCGTTACATTGGAGTATGACAGGTGAGGCTCTGCCTCCACGTCGCTGGTAATTAAACCCATGATATCAAAATCTCACTCCAGCCAGGTACCCAAAGTCGGCAACCCTGTTATATTTACAGCCCTAAGAAGATTCATTTTCTGGGCTCAATATGTGTCTTGGCTGTTTTCGTTGTGATCGCTAAATTCACCTTGTTTATAATATTATCACTATGGCCCTTTCTCATGTCATCAAATGTCCCATCCTCGACTCCTCGACTCCTCGACTCCTCGACTCCTCGACTCCTCGACTCCTCGACTCCTCGGTCCTCCGGTAGTGACCCGGAAATGAATTTTAGCGCGCCATGTTGAAGGACATCTCATTTCTCGAAATGCACATCGAGGACCGAGCATCGAGCGTCGAGGAGGCTCTCTGGAGGAGCTCTAACCGAGGAGACACTGATGGGTCCTCCACGGTCCTCCACGGCTCCTTCGTGGATGCATTTCCGGGAACAGAGATGTTTCAAAGAGTCGAGACGCACGGCCGGACTTATCTCAGCCAATCACAGCTCTGCATGCATCCCCTGGATATTATTTTATTAACTGCTTTCATCGCGACGCGATGTTTACAGTGAGAACAGCTGTGAGGTCCGTGCAGAAAGCAGAGCAGTGTGTATCATATATATCACTCAGTATAACAGGCCTACTCTCTTTGCTTTAGTTTAGTAGATATCTACAAACAAAGTCGATATTTTTCTAAAACCATTTAGTGCTTCACAAAATAAAATACACAACGGCTGTAGCCTGATTATGCTTTAGGAGCTGGTGTGTGTGTGGTGTAGGTGTGTGGGGTACAGTGTGTGGTGTAGGTGTGTGGGGTACAGTGTGTAGGTGTGTGTGTGTGGTGTAGGTGTGTGGGGTACAGTGTGTAGGTGCGTGTGTGTGGTGTAGGTGTGTGTGGTACAGTGTGTGGTGTAGGTGCGTGTGGTGCAGTGTGTGCGTAGATGCAGCGGACAGACAGGTCTCAGTTGGTTTGGTGTCCTCTGCTTACTTGTAATACTTGTAAATAAAACTTTTGGCCCGTCATTTATTTCCCTCATTGTAGCGACCAGAGAGGGGAGAGGGGGGGGGGATATATCCAGTCTCTGATAGTGTTACGTTATTATGAGAGTGCTCTGTTTGATTCTAAATAAATATATACATATACATATATGTGTGTGTGTGTGTGTGTGTGTGTGTGTGTGTGTGTGTGTGTGTGTGTGTGTGTGTGTGTGTCTGTGTGTGTGTGTGTGTGTGTGTGTGTGTCTGTGTGTCTGTGTGTCTGTGTGTATGTCCGCATCTGTAGCCTGTTATTGTCTCATTATACCGCACTGTGAATGAATGAAAGTAAATATAGAAGTCATCATGAACACATCTGTCCATCAGACAGAGGGCTGCTGTGCCTCCTGTCATCATTAATGGACGTCTCTTTAAAATGACCGCTCAGAGGAGAGGAGTTCTCATTTCTCTAACCGCCTGCTGCTTCCCCTCCTCTCTCCTCGGCTCCCCTCCTCGGCTCCTCCGCTCGCATCTCCTGTGGGCGGGACTAAGTCTCGAGGATAGGAGTCGAGGAGGGGAGTCGAGGAGGAACATTTGAAGACATGAGAAAGGGCCTATAACACTGACGCAGATCGCTGGATCGCTAGAAACACCTGCCATCAGACTGGCAAGGGCTGTTCCATGCTCTGCTCAACCTCCCGCCTTCCCAATGGACTCAGTAGCGCCCCCTGCTGCCGTGGAGCATGAGTGAGTGAGCGGTATGAGCCAACCCAAGCGGCAAACTCTGGGGAAGAGCCGGGACGCCAATGCGGAAGTGCCACAAACTGCAGTTCATATATTGGCCGATAGGCGCTGACTGCAGAAAGGAGCAATTTCCATAGAGCCCCATGTTAAAATGCCCAATTTCACAGCCTAAAAAAACATGTTTCTACCTATGGATCCAATAAATATTATTATGAATATAGTTAGATTCCACCTTCATGATTATGGATCTGTGAGTGAATTGTTTTCTAACACGACCCTTTTATTTATATTAGGTCTTAAAGTTTTTGCATAAATTAGGGCGTGGTCACATTGAGTGACAGCTCTGTCAGGTGACTGCTGCTGTTAGCTTTTTGTCTCTCTGCTAGCTGCTCCGTCCGTGAAGCTACAGGGACTCTGCCTGCTCAGTTCATCCAGGGAACACAACTTGATCCCGGCCGTGTTTGTTTGTTCTTCATGCTTATATATCGGACTATTGTGACTCGCTCTGCGGTTAAAACAGACGGTGCATGAATGCCGTTTTGCGGTAAGTGAAATTCGAGTACTTTATTTATGTGTTTATGATTTTAATCAGCTACGTAATGAATGTGTTAGCGTGTAAGCGAGTGGTAGCTACATCGGTGCTAACGATGCTAATCGTATCCTCCAAGTTAACTTAAAACCATAGACTGTATATATAAAGGTTAAAATGAAATAGACAAGTGTTAAGCGTTAAGTGAGATAGTACTGTAGAACAAAAGGCTTCTGTTTGAGGTTGATAAAATAAGGTCATCCTTGTAACTTAGAGAGATATTTTATTATGTAGGTAGGAACTGTATGCATCGCTAAAGTTAATTTAAATTGGCTATGCTGAAGTATGTAGACAAGCTAACGTCGAAGTAGTGTATGTGAAATCAACCTCACAATAAGATGTGTGTATATTACAATTATTAATGTCATATTTCAAGATGATTACTTAGATATTACAATATGGTTGGTTGAGCTGGAGTTCATTATTGAGCTTACACGTTAACGTCACAGTCATCTGAAGAACGAACCCAAACGTTGTTGTTTTTATTAATTGCATTACCAAATTGGTATCAAATAAACAGTAACACAACAGCATTGGTAACACAACTTCCAAAGTTACAGTAAAATAAAAAGGACCCTGACTCGGGCAATACACAATCCAACATGTTCAACAGAAGAGAATAAGTTATATTGTTTGTACACATGGTTCTTTACATATATATCTGTTTGTTTAACGTGTCCAGGTGATGCAGACAGGCTGGACCAGAGAGTGAGAGACAGAACTGGACTCCTCACAGCAGTGAACTTCAGCACAGGTACAAATACTCTTTTTTCATACTGTACAAAGAATCAAGAAAGATATTGGTTTAAATAAATGAAGTATTGACTTTAATACACTGATATACATTCCATTAAACAATACTAAATACTAGATCACCTACACATCAGTGAAGTTGAGGGTTTTTTCCATGCAAAGGGTTACATTTAGATGTTAACAAGCAATATGACTGTCAGCTTTCTAATTTAATGTATTGAAGGCAAAGATATTTAACGCATAGTGAGAACTGCTATTTATCTCTCAATATTGTCTGTAAAAAACGTGGTAAAAGTGATTCTTTCAGTGAGACAACATAGCAAGCTTCTACAGTTGCACTACGTTTTGATAACAGTTAAATATTATTTTGATAATAAAATACATTTCAATGTTGATGAATGTCATACTGTTCATTCATAATCTGATTGTCTTTGTAGCTCACTGTTGAAATAAAATAAAACATTACAATTACAAAATAATTATATCTACAGCCCCTAAACACAAGCACACCTCTTTCATAAATAACACACTTGTTCTGCAATAATATGTTTTATGTTTCCTGTAATCTTTGTTAGGAAAGGACATGCCTGAAAGACACGACTCAACATGTTCTCCTTCTCTGAGGGTCAAGAAGAACATCCAAGAGGAAAATTAAAAGCTGATGTTATGAGATGTTAAGACCAGTACAGGACATTCACTAAGAAACTACTTTTATTGTGAAAACACAGTCAGCTGATCGAATGCACCTATTTCCACATCTACACTCCATCAGCTGATTATTTCTATTTGCCTCACTTTATGAGCTTCACAACATGTACCTTGTACCGCAGAGTTTGCAACGCAAATAAATGGGGCCAATCTTCAGTCAGATGTGAATGTGTAATCTAACATTTTCAGTAAGAATAATGGACAAAAGGAGTGCAAATACAAATTCAATTTATTGAAATCTGAACCAAAAGTTAATCAAACATGTTTTAAATAAAAAAGCACATATGGACAGAAGGTGTAAACCTATTAAATGTATAAGTAAACACATTTAGTCAAATAAAGTGACAGTCTAGGCCTGATCAGGTGGTATCAGCTATGCATGGGCTCCTCCATCAGGCCTGGTCCTCCTCACAGAGGAAAGACCCTCAGTCCTCTCCAAACCAACAGACAGGACGTCCATCACACGGAGGTTTCTCCCTGAAGTCTCTGCAGCTCTCTGGACACCACGCTGTCTCAATCCGTCCATCACACGGAGGTTTCTCTCTGAAGTCTCTGCAGCTCTCTGGACACCACGCTGTCTCAATCCGTCCACACTGAATATGAGAGGGGAAAATGAAAATAATAAATGCTTTAGACAATAAGAAATATAAAAGTGAACCGTTGAGTTGCTCAGTTTTTTTAGATTGTCAATACTATTACTGTATAACTAATATCTCAGGTTAAGAGGCACCTTCAAATAAAGATTGGTCTTTAAATACATTTTGTCTTTTGAATTGTTTGTCTAAAGTCAAGGATCTAGAACTGGTACTTATAGTTTTAATGATACAGTCTGGTTATAATGCGGTTTGGAGGAGGCCTCACAGGTAAGAGCACTAACTAGCAACCATCACATGCACCTTAGCTTAACTTAAATGTATTAAACGTATAATTAAGTGATAGCAAAATATAAATAACTAATGTCATGCAAACATATTAATATTTGCTTGATTCCAGTGTTGCATTTAGCACATTGCATACAAACGTTAAGGGATTTTAAGATTCTGAAGTATTATGCTAAAAACTCAATAACTTAGATTATTATTTATAGTTTTGCTGAATAGTTTCATGTCCGCTTACCTAATGGCGCGTTTCCACTACAGCGCGCAGCCCGGTTTAAGAGGGCTGTGACGTCAGCGGCCCGTTTGTGGTTGCGTTTCCACTTGGCCTAGTACCGGCCGGCTGGTCCTAATTCTCAGTTTTTCTGGCCTCATAAAATCGTGGGGCCAGGGCCAAACACAACCGGGCTGTGTTTGTGACGTCAACGCTCTCGGCTGCTGATTGGTCGGAGAGAATCGTCACAATCTGCGCGCGAGATAATCCATTTTTACAAACAGCATTTTTGTTAACGGAGGAGCTACAACAATGGCAAAGAAAAGCACACAATGGTCGGTCGAGGAAGTGACGACGTCCATTATATTGCAGATGATAAGGTCCAGCGGGTGCTCGACGGGACAACTCGCAATATCAAAGTCTTTCAGGAGGTCTCTACACAGACACTGGACTCTCCAACGGCGTTACTGGAGTCTGCATGGTACGTTTTTGCTAACGCTCTGCTTGAAAGCTTTGTGTCCCTGCTTTGTGTCCCTGCTTTGTGTCCCTATCTGTTTTAAAGCTCACTTCTAACAAATCAGTCTATTTTATCCTTACATTTATGTTCGACAACCCCGATGGAGCCCCGAAGGCTAGCTAGGCAGATAGCATTAGCGAGAGCTATTGTTTGCTAACACCATATGTGCCATTGTTTACGTTCAGTTTGTCTTTTCTATAGTTGTTGTTGCTATTTATAGTATTGTGCTGCAGTAGTTTGTGGAATTTACAAGTCATGTTTCTGTTCTAGATGATTACATTGGGACTAGCGAGGAGGAACAGTTCCGAACAACGTCCTCTGCATCAACAGCACAAACCGAGGAGGAGAGGATCTGGCCCAGCAGAATCAATGCCATGTCTTATCTTATTGCTTGTTGATAAATAATTGCACCCACCAGCGATCGCACAGAAAGATGGCATCATCTAGGCGTCCCTCTGCAGTCAGAAATATCATAAACACCATCGTCCACAAAGCACTGTACAGGGGTTTATGGATTTAAGAGAATATTTATCACAGTGAAACCTTTATCATCTGTTGCAATTAAAGCAAATAAGAGAATAAATACTTGGTTAAATAATACATTTTAACTCTTTAGCAGGACAACTCTGCATACTGTTTGAAATTGAGTTTGCTAGCTTGAGGTCCTCCTCTAAAACATAACATTACATAATGGTATTAAGAATACATGATAAATACATGTAGAAAAATTACTCAATTGTAATACCCTCGTTGTGCTAGACTCAAACACATTGCTTATATATTTCAAAGAGAAGAGAACAAAAGAAAACACCTATACAAAGAGAGCGGTGCACAGCGCTTAATATTTACTTGCACTATATTTCTGTTGATCTGGGTTATTGTGTTGCACTGTGAAGTAAGAAGATATGATTCTACACTGTATTGAAGTAAACATGTATTGTTTGAACTGTTTTATGTAATCACAACGGTTTGGGTAATTATATATAGAATAGGAATGTTATTCTCACTTTCAAACTCACTGACTTAGAGATTCTGTGTTTCACACACCAACATTGATCCTTATCACCACTAAGAGCCAGATGCTGTTTCTAAGTCGTTAAAGACATCGTAAAATAAGAAAAGATCCCCTGGAAAAGGTAGGGAGGGGAGATCGGGACGGAGATAACATTGACTTTTGACCTAGTGTGGTTTGGGGTCTCACTCTGTTCGAAACTCTGATTGACCTCGGCCAGAAGCGAATCCAGCCAATCAGGACACTTGGAGGAGGTGGTCAGTTTAAACAGCTCCTCCCCAGGGCTTCTCTGATTCGCTTGGGAGAAAAGTGGGAAGGAAGAATCGACAAATCTCCGCCCCAAAGACAGATAGAAATACTGACGTTTGTGTGTGTAAAATTGCTTTTGGGTTTGGTGAGTTGGTTTGATCCCGATATCTGTGTCCGAATCGCATCACAGACCTGAAGTCCAATTTCTTTTTGGTTTGATGAGTTGGTTTGATCCCGATGCATTTATCCGAATCGCATCACAAATCTAAAAGCCCGGGGTACCCGGAGTACTCTGTATAACTTGTATATGTGTTTGGTTTCCTACTAGAAGTAAACTCAGATAATTTGTTATAACTTTGATTCCGGTGTTTTCAATTCCTTTCTTAATTTAATAGAGATCCAGCCTCATCCAACGAACGGCGCGTAGCAGAGGTATTCTACTCCTACAAGTGGTGACTCCCGACGTTTGTGAGCTGATCTCTAGAAAGGAACACCGATAGCCAGGGGACAGAATCCAGTCCAGGGGGAGGACACAGAGATACTGTTGACAACTACACCAAGGCGCCATATACAAAAGGTGAGCAGACACCTGTTTTGATTATCAAAAATCTGTGATTGATTATACTAAAAAATTTAGAGTTGTCAGCAGCGTTCTCAGTGTTTTTAGTCACGGTGGGAAATACAATACATATTCTAGTTAAATTAGATTATTAGTGCTTAGAGAAGGGTATTCAGTCCTGGATCTAGAGCAAAAATAGTGTTTGAGTGTGGCGGGTAGATCCCAGCCCTTCACTCACTAAATACGAAGGCTGCAAGGCTAGAAAAAGAGGGTTAAATTCCCCGCAGATCATGATAAGATTGATTAATGCGGTTACCTTGCAGCGCTTCTATTAAAGACTACAAAAGGTGTAAAAAAGGGTTGCATTCCCCGCAGATCATGATAAGATTGATTAATGCGGTTACCTTTCGTGGTGCTTTAAATGTATAAAATGTCTGTAATTGTTATATGGTGGGTGATAGAGGAGGAGAGAGACGCGACCTCCAACTAATTATTTGGAACGACCGTATCTCATCACAAAACTGTTGTGGGGATAATCAGGCTCATTAAACGTGACGATAAAGAGATTTTGTTGACTGAGTTTTTAACTCTTGACCTGAAGTCGCAATCACCGTGAGGAGATTGTAGAAGCCTACTTCTGGAAGTCACGCTATCTGTTGAAATAAACATCGCACAATAAAAATGTGCCTGAATGTGATATGATAAGGTATGAGAAGCTCTGTGTGATTTTTTAAAGTCAAATCTGTGTAATACTTGAGAGACAGAGAGCAACGAGAAGGTGGTATAATGTCTGAGACCCTACCTCCACCCTATGGAGATAAGGGCTCACAAATGCCACTTATGAGTATCCCATCTAATACTCCTAAAGGAAAACACATTGTTAGACCTGATATTCAGGGATAAGGAATGTTGGAAATAGTAATGGAAGATATTGAAAAATCTTAAACTGGATCAACCAACCATGTTAGTGAACCCTGCTAATATGGAGCTAATACATGTAGAAAGAATAGCAGCAGCTCTGGCAAAGACAATAGGTCCTAGCATGCAAGCACAGAGCGATAATATGATAAGGGCTATTAAACTGACCCTTTTTGGAAATGGGATTTTCCGTTACATAACGGAAGACTCGATTCAGGCCTTAAAGAACGCTTTACAAACAAGTCAGGGAGTGTTAAATGTGTTGCTATGTTGCTCAAAAGGGAACTTACACTTTTGAGAAGAGATCTCCCTTTCTCGGTCCTGAGGTGCTGCTGACTCAAAGCAGCATACAGGGTCAAAGACAGGCGTGACCTCTGGAGAGGAAGAAAATCTAAATCTGAACAGACCACAGAGCCCATTAAAAGGTTTTATGGCCTCTACACTGAGAGGAAGATCTGGAGATTGTAAGGAACTCTCCCTGAATATCCACCCCCACACCATTGAGGGGAAGAGTGTTCCTTTCACCAATACACAAATCATCTCTTAACCAAGTCAGATTTCAAAATAGCCATACCTCAAGTTGTTAAGAAAAGAGGGAGATTCAAAAAGTTATCAATAAATTGCCCAGTATATTAAATAAATACAAACAGACACGTATCAATATAAGTCAGATAATATAGACGAGGTCAATCATGGAAGAAGGCTGACATTTCATGCCTGATATATAAGTAATAGTAATAATAAATATATAGCTGATATTAAATAACTGATGTATAAGGCTCGATATTTCTGAAAATAGGAACACCGTTAACGGCGTTCTATTTCAGTAAAAGGGGGAAAAGGATAGGATATACATCAGACAATATGTATGTGAGATTATTACGTTTTTAGGAGAAATTTATCAATTTAAAATACTAGTTATGGTATTTTTTGTTTTGTTTTATTTGTTGCTTTTAAGAGAAATTGATACATTTAAAATAATCTAGCTTTGGTTATTTTTTGTTTTGTTAGTTTGTTCCTTTTTTGTTTTATTTTTATTTTTGTTCTATTTTTTATTTTTATTTTTATTTTGATTTTTGATTTTGATTTTTGATTTTGATTTTTTGAGATGATTTCAAAACCATATACAAAAGCAACTTAAGGGCTTGGTATGAGACTTCTCCACACAGGCTGCTGACGTTAAAAGGGGGACCCGAGAAACACAAGGCCAACACAGCAGATTACGTCTGGTTGGAGGGGACCTCCCATGCCGTTCGCCTAGATGGAAAGGGAGACAACTGGTACCACTGGAGCCAGTGTGCGGTCGGGAAAAACACCTGCGAGGACCCTGGACGACATCAGGACAGAGTTGGCCCTCGTCGCGAGGACCCTGGACGACATCAGAACAGATCTGGCTCTCGTCAAGGCAGTCGACCCAGGAGGCGCCATCAGCGGGCCGGAGGAGGAGGATCAGGACATCTCTCCAGCAGTCGACCCAGGAGGCGCCATCAGCAGTCCGGAGGAGGAGGATCGGGAGGACATCTCTCCAACAGTCGACCCGGAAGCCGCCATCAGCGGGCCGGGGGAGGACAATCAGGCCACATCTCTCTAGCAAGCACCCCAGAAGCCGCCGTCAGCGGGCTGGGGGGACGAAGACATGGCAAACCAAGACGGCACAGGGAACTCCATTTCCCGCTGAAACAGGTTGATATAGCCGGTGTGGAACTTTGTCTGAACAATCCATTTTTTTTGAGGAACTTTCAACTTTATTTTTATATCCCATAATGTAAGGGATTTGTATTTTTTATTCTACAGAACTATGTGTTACCAAAAGAGGGAAAAGTATGATAATGTCTTTTCTGATTTCTGTGGCTACTTCTATTGCCATTTTAGTGACATGTGGTTGTTGTTGTTGTGTGCCTTGTATCTGCTCACTGTGTGTTAGACTCATCAGTTCCACCATTGAGGGAAGAGTAAAGATGACTCAGCTGACAAGGACTTTGCTTTTTAGACATATTTTATTCTCCCTCCACTGTCATAATAAGTTGTTGTTGTGGACTGTTCCTAAAGGTTTAAAGTGCTCTATATCCCAACTTCTGATGGGTTTATATAAATGTTGGGACAGACACAGTAAGAAGAAAATTGACAGTGGTAATGTTTCAAATGCTATATGTTGATCTCGTGAGGTGAGATCAAAAGAGGGATTGAAGTAAGAAGATATGATTCTACACTGTATTGAAGTAAACATGTATTGTTTGAACTGTTTTATGTAATCACAACGGTTTGGGTAATTATATATAGAATAGGAATGTTATTCTCACTTTCAAACTCACTGACTTAGAGATTCTGTGTTTCACACACCAACATTGATCCTTATCACCACTAAGAGCCAGATGCTGTTTCTAAGTCGTTAAAGACATCGTAAAATAAGAAAAGATCCCCTGGAAAAGGTAGGGAGGGGAGATCGGGACGGAGATAACATTGACTTTTGACCTAGTGTGGTTTGGGGTCTCACTCTGTTCGAAACTCTGATTGACCTCGGCCAGAAGCGAATCCAGCCAATCAGGACACTTGGAGGAGGTGGTCAGTTTAAACAGCTCCTCCCCAGGGCTTCTCTGATTCGCTTGGGAGAAAAGTGGGAAGGAAGAATCGACAAATCTCCGCCCCAAAGACAGATAGAAATACTGACGTTTGTGTGTGTAAAATTGCTTTTGGGTTTGGTGAGTTGGTTTGATCCCGATATCTGTGTCCGAATCGCATCACAGACCTGAAGTCCAATTTCTTTTTGGTTTGATGAGTTGGTTTGATCCCGATATCTGTGTCCGAATCGCATCACAGACCTGAAGTCCAATTTCTTTTTGGTTTGATGAGTTGGTTTGATCCCGATGCATTTATCCGAATCGCATCACAAATCTAAAAGCCCGGGGTACCCGGAGTACTCTGTATAACTTGTATATGTGTTTGGTTTCCTACTAGAAGTAAACTCAGATAATTTGTTATAACTTTGATTCCGGTGTTTTCAATTCCTTTCTTAATTTAATAGAGATCCAGCCTCATCCAACGAACGGCGCGTAGCAGAGGTATTCTACTCCTACAACTGTTGGAGGAGCCTGTGACCTAAGATGTTCATTGTCATAACTACACTAGCTATGTTCGTATGACAAAATAAAAAACCTTGAACCTTGAGGCTGTGTCTTTCAGACAAACCATCATAATCATATTATTTTATGCTGTGGATACTTTAGCCTCCATCCATGTTAACAATTTTTTACACTTGCATTTATGAATATAGTTCTGTTGTGTTTTACACTTTTGTATTTATGTTTATAGTTTGCTTTGATATTTGCTTAATTTATTAGATTATTATTATGGGGGCAGTACTGGTGCTTGAAATTCAAATATTTACTAAATAGTCAATTCTGATAACATTTTTTTGGTTTAAATAATTTGACAAACACATGTATGTGAAAAAGAAAAGATGTATTTATGTTCAATACAATACAATGAATATTTAGGTATTACACGTAGGTTTTCCTCAGGCATCCTGAAGTTCTCCACCCACTGAGTGTGTGAAAGATGGAACAATCACATTCCACCACTCGGTAGCTCGGTCGGTAACTTCTGAAATACACAAACAAAAGCATACATATTTTAATACGTAAAAGTGGTAGCTACAATTAATTAAATACTTGAAATACTTTGGTCGTATAGGGAGAGTGAGCCTAAACACATTGCTAGTTAGCGAACGTTAGCTTACCAAGTAGCATTGTAGTTAGTAGTGATTCGAGTCGTCCTGTAGTCTCTGCGGCGTAGGAGGACTGCCCGAACTCTCGCGTCAGCTTCTTCTATACCTCGTCTTGCTATACGTCGCCTCTTTCGAAACAACTCTTGTCTATTTCTTGTGATAATAAACCACACAGCAAAAAACAAGCAAACGATCGCTTTCACATCTCCATTGTTGTGTCGCATTGAAGATGACGTCACGGCAGTTTTAAGCAGCGTCGCTCCGCCTACACTGTGTTACTATAGATACTGACCCGGTTCCTAAACTGTAATGGAAACGCGCCACAAAGTGAGCTGGTCCTAACGAGGCCGGGCACGGCCAAAGGAGGCCGAGCGGGGCCGAGCGAGGCTGTGTAGTGGAAACGCGGCATTAGAAACGTAAAATGTGACGGCAGTGTGCTGATGGGGAAGCATGTTAGCTTAGCTTCTTAGCTTGAGCTAGCTCTGTTACTTCCCAGCTGGAGGCAGAAGGTCCCGCCTCGGCTCCGCCTCTTTGCCCTTATTTGGAGCAGGCTGGAGCAGGCGGGAGTTAGACTCAAACGTCACTGTCGAGCCGTTAGTGGCCGACTCCGCCTACTAAGGGCTTCTCGGCAACTCTGCAGAATCCTATGGGTGACGTCACGGACCCTACGTCCATTTATATATACAGTCTATGAGCCAACCACGGCGGAATATTACTGCCAAAAGTCACGTGAGTGAGTCACGTGAGTGAGTCACGTGACTTTTGGCAGTAATATTCCGCCGTGAGAAGAAAAAGTGTTGTAGTTGTAATACAAAGTTGTGTACTTGTAAAGCCTAAGCTGAATTTGTCTCTGAAACATGATTTATTAGAGAAATGTTATGTGTTTATTTGATAGATACGTTTTTTCTTTGCAAAACTAAATGCATTAGTTTGTAGATGGTGTTTTGTGTTTGCAAACCACATTGTGTTTGTTAGTGAATCATGAGGCATTTGTAAAACCTGTTTAGTTTATTTGTGGAGTTATGGCAGGAAATTAGCTCCATACACTCGCATCTCCTCAAGGATAGGAGTCGAGGAGGGGAAATTAGAGTATTGAGAAGCCTCTATTGTTTACTCTCATTGTTTATTCTCATTGTTTACTCTCATTGTTTTCCTGTCGAGCCCTTTTGTCCCGCGCTTGGATTAATAAAGGGGTTCTGCTTTTACTCTGAAAGGGTGTGCAGACCGGATGTAACCAGAGCGCCATTTTGCACACGAAGAGCCGATCACCATCCGAGCTTTTGGACTCTTTGTCCCGAAGAGACAGAAGTTCAGAACCAGCCGAGCCGGACCGGACAGAACCAGCCGGACCGTACCTAACCCTAACCCTAACGGGACCGGAACCGGACCGAGATGGAGGTGTTTGTTGTTCAGGCGGATGTGATCCTACAGGCGGGACTTCAGTCCGCGGTGTGTGAGCTCCATCCCGGGGGGTCGCGAGCTCCTGACAGGGTGAGGGCACACTCAACTATATCCTGTACTCTTACATCTTATTATATATTCATATAAATGTGTTTATACGTGGAAATACGGGTTTATCTGAGAGGATAGAGAGAGAAATCCCTCCGTCACTTCCGGCTTTGCTTTAGGCTTGTAATCACGCGAGACGACAGCAACGTGATTAAGATGCAGTCTAAACATACTAATACTACAGTCTAAACATACTAATACAGTCTAAACATACTAATACTACAGTCTAAACATACTAATATCACAGTCTAAACATACTATTACCACAGTCGAAACATACTACAGTCGAAACATACTATTACTACAGTCGAAACATACTATTACCACAGTCGAAACATACTACAGTCGAAACATACTATTACTACAGTCTAAACATACTATTACTACAGTCGAAACATACTAATACTACAGTCGAAACATACTATTACTATAGTCGAAACATACTATTACCACAGTCTAAACATACTAATACTACAGTCTAAACATACTAATACTACAGTCTGAACATACTATTACCACAGTTTAAACATACTACAGTCCAAAAATACTAATACTACAGTCTAAACATACTATTACCACAGTCTAAACATACTATTACTACAGTCTAACCATACTATTACCACAGTAAATAGTATGGTTAGACATACTGCAAGTTAAAGTACTAATACCACAGTCTAGATACTGCAAGTTAAAGTACTAATACCACAGTCTAGATACTGCAAGTTAAAGTACTAATACCACAGTCTAGATACTGCAAGTGAAAGTACTAATACCACAGTCTAGATACTGCAAGTTAAAGTACTAATACCACAGTCTAGATACTGCAAGTTAAAGTACTAATACCACAGTCTAGATACTGAAAGTTAAAGTACTAATACCACAGTCTAGATACTGCAAGTGAAAGTACTCGTACCACAGTCTAAACATACTACAAGTTAAAGTACTCATACCCCCTGTGCACCCTGTGTTTCCTGCAGGATCAGCTGACTGCCGTCCTCCGGATGATGACCAGAGAGGCGCTGCGTAAAATCAGCCGAGTCTTCAGAGAGCTCTACGTCCGCCTGGAGACAGAAAACAGATCTCTGAAGGACAAAGTGCTCCATCTGGAGTCAGAGGGCGAGAAGACTGTTTATAAGATCCAACCATCAGGTGAGGAGACACACATATTATATAGAAATCTATGAGAAAAGGTTCCTCTTGATTTATTACCTCAGATTGTATAGAAGTCTATGAGAAAATGTAATTTATATTAATATAAATGATTGACGTCAGTAAAGGACCCGTTGCAACATGTTTTCTGTCTCGCTGTTCTTACAGATGGACCCGCCCTCTCACTGGACATCAACCAATCAGCAGTGAACCCTACAGCGCTCGCCATGGCGATCCTCTCCTCCTCCAAACAGCGAGCTAACAGCAGTTCTCAGGTTCCTCTGGTCATCGTCAGCCAGCCGCTGCCTCAACCAATCACAGGCCAAAGCCCCGCCCCCCAGGACCTACAGATGCAGACAGACTTGCAGACGGACCTGCAGACGCAGACCGGTCTGCAGACCGGTCTGCAGACACAGACAGACCTGCAGACGGACCTGCAGATGCAGACAGACCTGCAGACCGGTCTGCAGACGCAGACAGACCTGCAGACGGGCCTGCAGACGCAGTCAGACCTGCAGACGCATTCAGACCTGCAGACGGACCTGCAGACGGGCCTGCAGACGGGCCTGCAGACGCATTCAGACCTGCAGACGGACCTGCAGACGGGCCTGCAGACGCAGTCAAACCTGCAGACTGACCTGCAGTCAGACCTGCAGACGCAGTCAAACCTGCAGACTGACCTGCAGTCAGACCTGCAGACGGACCTGCAGACAGACCTGCAGACGGACCTGCAGATGGAGGTGGTGTTAGAAATGTTCTCCACACATCCTGAAGAATCACCTGCAGGCATGACATCACTTCCTATGTCTGATGGTCAGCCAATCAGTGATCCCTCAGTTGAACCAGTGACACACCTGACACCTGAGGACCAGGATGTTGTTGTAAGTCTGACACTGTCCACATTTAGAAAGAACTGTTTATAAGAACTTTCACAATAAAAGCCTCCAGTGGGTGGCCCTCCCCTTCCTGAGGCTTTTAATGCGAAAACCAGGTCAACAACATAAATACATTTTTTAACTCATTATCATTTCTTTAATGTCTGTTTTCACTGATGCTGAGGATTAATAATGCATCATATTTTAAAATACACAAGACTAAATAAATAAATCACTGCTGTTTGTTTTCCAGGAAACAGCAGTGGAGGCTGACAGTCAACCAGGTGAGACTTCAGAGTTATTCAATATTATAATTATTACATAATTAGATCAAATAAGAACCAGGAGACACCTTATAATATGGTTTATTAAATATAATACTTATATAAAATACACCGCCTGGACGCAGCTCCTACATTTTGAATGTCCTTATATATTGTAGCGTGAACCCAACAGGAAGTCACCTTTTACTTTGTGACCATTTGACTGTGCCGCACTTTATCAAACTCTTCCTACAGTTTTAATCCTATCAACACCGACTTTAATGCGTTGCGGCCGACTTTAACGTGTTGCGTTGCAGCTGACTTTAACGTGTTGCGGCTGACTTTAATGTGTTGCGGCTGACTTTAACGTGTTGCAGCTGACTTTAACGTGTTGTGTTGCAGCTGACTTTAACGTGTTGTGTTGCAGCTGACTTTAACGTGTTGTGTTGCAGCTGACTTTAACGTGTTGTGTTGCAGCTGACTTTAACGTGTTGCAGCTGACTTTAACGTGTTGTGTTGCAGCTGACTTTAACGTGTTGTGTTGCAGCTGACTTTAACGTGTTGTGTTGCAGCTGACTTTAACGTGTTGTGTTGCAGCTGACTTTAACATGTTGTGTTGCGGCTGACTTTAACGTGTTGCAGCTGACTTTAACGTGTTGTGTTGCAGCTGACTTTAACGTGTTGTGTTGCAGCTGACTTTAACGTGTTGTGTTGCGGCTGACTTTAACATGTTGTGTTGCGGCTGACTTTAACATGTTGTGTTGCGGCTGACTTTAACGTGTTGCAGCTGACTTTAACATGTTGTGTTGCAGCTGACTTTAACATGTTGTGTTGCGGCTGACTTTAACATGTTGTGTTGCAGCTGACTTTAACGTGTTGTGTTGCAGCTGACTTTAACGTGTTGCGGCTGACTTTAACGTGTTGTGTTGCAGCTGACTTTAACGTGTTGCAGCTGACTTTAACGTGTTGCAGCTGACTTTAACGTGTTGTGTTGCAGCTGACTTTAACGTGTTGCAGCTGACTTTAACGTGTTGCAGCTGACTTTAACATGTTGCAGCTGACTTTAACGTGTTGTGGCTGACTTTAACGTGTTGTGTTGCAGCTGACTTTAACGTGTTGTGTTGCAGCTGACTTTAACGTGTTGCAGCTGACTTTAACGTGTTGTGTTGCAGCTGACTTTAACATGTTGTGTTGCGGCTGACTTTAACATGTTGTGTTGCAGCTGACTTTAACGTGTTGTGTTGCGGCTGACTTTAACATGTTGTGTTGCAGCTGACTTTAACGTGTTGTGTTGCAGCTGACTTTAACATGTTGTGTTGCAGCTGACTTTAACGTGTTGTGTTGCAGCTGACTTTAACGTGTTGCGGCTGACTTTAACGTGTTGTGTTGCAGCTGACTTTAACGTGTTGCAGCTGACTTTAACGTGTTGCAGCTGACTTTAACGTGTTGTGTTGCAGCTGACTTTAACGTGTTGTGTTGCAGCTGACTTTAACGTGTTGCAGCTGACTTTAACATGTTGCAGCTGACTTTAACGTGTTGTGTTGCAGCTGACTTTAACGTGTTGTGTTGCAGCTGACTTTAACGTGTTGCAGCTGACTTTAACGTGTTGTGTTGCAGCTGACTTTAACGTGTTGTGTTGCAGCTGACTTTAACGTGTTGCAGCTGACTTTAACGTGTTGTGTTTGCAGCTGACTTTAACATGTTGTGTTGCGGCTGACTTTAACATGTTGTGTTGCAGCTGACTTTAACGTGTTGTGTTGCGGCTGACTTTAACATGTTGTGTTGCAGCTGACTTTAACGTGTTGTGTTGCGGCTGACTTTAACGTGTTGTGTTGCGGCTGACTTTAACGTGTTGTGTTGCAGCTGACTTTAACGTGTTGTGTTGCAGCTGACTTTAACATGTTGTGTTGCAGCTGACTTTAACATGTTGTGTTGCAGCTGACTTTAACATGTTGTGTTGCAGCTGACTTTAACATGTTGTGTTGCAGCTGACTTTAACGTGTTGCGGCTGACTTTAACGTGTTGTGGCTGACTTTAACGTGTTGTGTTGCAGCTGACTTTAACGTGTTGTGTTGCAGCTGACTTTAACGTGTTGCAGCTGACTTTAACGTGTTGTGTTGCAGCTGACTTTAACGTGTTGTGTTGCAGCTGACTTTAACGTGTTGCAGCTGACTTTAACGTGTTGTGTTGCGGCTGACTTTAACATGTTGTGTTGCAGCTGACTTTAACGTGTTGTGTTGCAGCTGACTTTAACGTGTTGTGTTGCAGCTGACTTTAACGTGTTGCAGCTGACTTTAACGTGTTGTGTTGCAGCTGACTTTAACGTGTTGTGTTGCAGCTGACTTTAACGTGTTGTGTTGCAGCTGACTTTAACGTGTTGCGGCTGACTTTAACGTGTTGCGGCTGACTTTAACGTGTTGTGTTGCAGCTGACTTTAACGTGTTGCAGCTGACTTTAACGTGTTGTGTTGCAGCTGACTTTAACGTGTTGCGGCTGACTTTAACGTGTTGCGGCTGACTTTAACGTGTTGTGTTGCAGCTGACTTTAACGTGTTGTGTTGCAGCTGACTTTAACGTGTTGTGTTGCGGCTGACTTTAACGTGTTGTGTTGCGGCTGACTTTAACGTGTTGTGTTGCGGCTGACTTTAACGTGTTGCGGCTGACTTTAACGTGTTGTGTTGCGGCTGACTTTAACGTGTTGTGTTGCAGCTGACTTTAACGTGTTGCGGCTGACTTTAACGTGTTGCGGCTGACTTTAACATGTTGTGTTGCAGCTGACTTTAACGTGTTGTGTTGCAGCTGACTTTAACGTGTTGTGTTGCAGCTGACTTTAACGTGTTGTGTTGCAGCTGACTTTAACGTGTTGTGTTGCAGCTGACTTTAACGTGTTGCGGCTGACTTTAACGTGTTGTGGCTGACTTTAACGTGTTGCGGCTGACTTTAAAGCGTTGTGTTGTGGCTGACATTAACGTGTTGCGGCTGACTTTAACGCGTTGTGTTGCAGCTGACTTTAACGTGTTGCGGCTGACTTTAACGTGTTGCGGCTGACTTTAACGTGTTGTGTTGCGGCTGACTTTAACGTGTTGTGTTGCGGCTGACTTTAACGTGTTGTGTTGCGGCTGACTTTAACGTGTTGTGTTGCGGCTGACTTTAACGTGTTGCGGCTGACTTTAACGTGTTGTGTTGCGGCTGACTTCAACGTGTTGCGGCTGACATTAACGTGTTGCGGCTGACTTTAACGTGTTGCGGCTGACTTTAACGTGTTGCGGCTGACTTTAAAGCGTTGTGTTGCGGCTGACTTTAACGTGTTGCGGCTGACTTTAACGCGTTGTGTTGCGGCTGACTTTAACGTGTTTCGTTGCAGCGCTGAGCCCGGAGCAGCAGAAGGAGACGGACAGGAGGAGGAGGCGGGAGCTGTACAAGGAGAAGAGGTTTTTCTGTGAGTTGTGTAACAAAGGCTTCCACCAGCAGCATCAGCTGAAGAAACATGTTTCCTGCCACCTGAAGCCGTTCCCTTGTAGCTCCTGCGATAAAGGCTTCTATAAAGCCCGCAGTCTGCAGAAACACGAGCAGAGCCACAAGCTGCAGGCGGCGCAGGAGAGCGACCCGGAGAAGCTGCTGCGCTGCGACGCCTGCAGCAGGACCTTCCGGCTGCAGAGGCAGCTGCGCTCTCACCAGGCTGCGCAGCACCGAGAGCAGCAGCTGCACTGCAGCGTCTGCCCCCGCAGCTTCACCTCAGCCGCAGCGCTGCGATACCACCAGGTGTCGCACGCCGCCGTCAAGCCCTTCATGTGCGACGTCTGTGGAAAAGGCTTCACCAGGAAGAAGAGTCTGCGCGAGCATCAGACGGTGCACAGCGGCGCGCGACCCTACCCCTGCGCTGCCTGCGGGAAGAGCTTCTCCACCGCCAGCAACCTGCGCGTCCACAAGAGGTCGCATTCAGACGAGCGGCCGCACAAGTGCCTCCAGTGCGACAAAGCCTTCAAGAGCAGGATGGGCCTGCTGCAGCACCGCCTGGTTCACTCCGGGGAGAAACCCTTCACCTGTCCCACCTGCGGACTCAGCTTCGGACTCAAGTACAACTTCCAGAGACACGTGCGGCTGCACAACGGGGAGAAACCCTTCAGGTATACTACTTCCTGTCTGTCTCCTGACTTCCTGTCTGTCTCCCGACTACCTGTCTCCCGACTACCTGTCTGTCTCCTGACTACCTGTCTGTCTCCTGACTACCTGTCCATCTCTACCTGTCTGTCTCCTGACTACTTGTCTGTCTCCTGACTACCTGTCTGTCTCCTGACTACCTGTCTGTCTCCTGACTACTTGTCTGTCTCCTGACTACCTGTCTGTCTCCTGACTACCTGTCTGTCTCCTGACTACTTGTCTGTCTCCTGTCCACCTGTCCATCTCTACCTGTCTGTCTCCTGACTACCTGTCTGTCTCCTGACTACCTGTCCGTCTCTACCTGTCTGTCTCTACCTGTCTGTCTCCTGACTACCTGTCCATCTCTACCTGTCTGTCTCCTGTCTACCTGTCCATCTCTACCTGTCTGTCTCCTGACTACCTGTCCATCTCTACCTGTCTGTCTCCTGACTACTTGTCTGTCTCCTGACTACCTGTCCATCTCTACCTGTCTGTCTCCTGACTACTTGTCTGTCTCCTGACTACCTGTCCATCTCTACCTGTCTGTCTCCTGTCTACCTGTCTGTCTCCTGACTACCTGTCCATCTCTACCTGTCTGTCTCCTGACTACCTGTCCATCTCTACCTGTCTGTCTCTACCTGTCTGTCTCCTGAGTACCTGTCCATCTCTACCTGTCTGTCTCCTGTCTACCTGTCTGTCTCCTGACTACTTGTCTGTCTCCTGACTACCTGTCCATCTCTACCTGTCTGTCTCCTGTCTACCTGTCCATCTCTACCTGTCTGTCTCCTGACTACTTGTCTGTCTCCTGACTACCTGTCCATCTCTACCTGTCTGTCTCCTGTCTACCTGTCCATCTCTACCTGTCTGTCTCCTGTCTACCTGTCTGTCTCCTGACTACCTGTCCATCTCTACCTGTCTGTCTCCTGTCTCAGGTGTGAGAAGTGTGGAGAAGGTTTTTCTGGAACGTGGGCCCTGAAGAGCCACATGCTGGTCCACGGTGTGGAGAAGCCCTTCATGTGTGACCTGTGTGGAAAGACCTTCTTCTATAACTGCCAGCTGCAGAAGCACCAGCAGCTGGTCCACGGGGAGAAGGAGCGTCGGGGGGGTGGCGCGGCGGGGAGGCGGAGAGAAACCGTAGAGAAACCGTTCGGCTGTAAAGTCTGTCTGAAGAGCTTCAGCAGCTCCGCCACGCTCAGGACGCACGAGAAGAGCCACGCCGAGAACAAGGAGTTCAGCTGCGACTCCTGCGGGAAGACCTTCCACCTGAGACACCTGTACCTGTACCACCTGAGGACGCACAGCGGGGAGCGGCCGCACGTCTGCGCCGTCTGCAGCAAAGGCTTCCTGTTGCAGTCGCAGCTGAAGCAGCACGAGCTGCTGCACACCGGAGAGAAGCCGCACCGCTGCCAGACCTGCGGGAAGGAGTTCAGGACGCCGCAGAACTACCACCGCCACCTGCTGGTCCACAGCGGAGAGAAGCCCTACGCCTGCTCCGTCTGCAGCCGCAAGTTCAGGCAGTCCAACCAGCTGAAGTCTCACATGCAGATCCACACCGGCGTCAAGCTGTACTCCTGCCAGCGCTGCAACCACGGCTTCTCCGACTCCAGACAGCTGAAGAAGCACCGCTGCGGAGACGAGCTGCAGCCGAAGAAGCACCGCTGAGGAGACGAGGAGACGAGCTGCAGCCGAAGAAGCACCGCTGAGGAGACGAGGAGACGAGCTGCAGCCGAAGAAGCACCGCTGAGTAGACGAGGAGACGAGCTGCAGCCGAAGAAGCACCGCTGAGTAGACGAGGAGACGAGCTGCAGCCGAAGAAGCACCGCTGAGGAGACGAGGAGACGAGCTGCAGCCGAAGAAGCACCGCTGAGGAGACGAGGAGACGAGCTGCAGCCGAAGAAGCACCGCTGAGGAGACGAGGAGACGAGCTGCAGCCGAAGAAGCACCGCTGAGGAGACGAGGAGACGAGCTGCAGCCGAAGAAGCACCGCTGAGGAGACGAGCTGCAGCCGAAGAAGCACCGCTGAGGAGACGAGGAGCCGAGGAGACGAGCTGCAGCCGAAGAAGCACCGCTGAGGAGACGAGGAGACGAGCTGCAGCCGAAGAAGCACCGCTGAGGAGATGAGGAGCCGAGGAGACGAGCTGCAGCCGAAGAAGCACCGCTGAGGAGACGCGCTGGCAGCTGAAGAAGCACCGCTGAGGAACACGAGGAGACGAGCTGCAGCTGAAGAAGCACTGCTGAGGAGACCGAGAGACGAGCTGCAGCCGAAGAAGCACCGCTGAGGAGACGAGGGAGACGAGCTGCAGCCGAAGAAGCACCGCTGAGGAGACGAGCTGCAGCCAAAGAAGCACCGCTGAGGAGACGAGGAGCCGAGGAGACGAGCTGCAGCCGAAGAAGCACCGCTGAGGAGACGAGCTGCAGCTGAAGAAGCACCGCTGAGGAAACGAGGAGACGAGCTGCAGCTGAAGAAGCACTGCTGAGGAGACGAGGAGACGAGCTGCAGCCGAAGAAGCACCGCTGAGGAGACGAGGAGACGAGCTGCAGCCGAAGAAGCACCGCTGAGGAGACGAGGAGACGAGCTGCAGCCGAAGAAGCACTGCTGAGGAGACGAGGAGAGGAGCTGCAGCCAAAGAAGCACCGCTGAGGAGACGAGGAGACGAGCTGCAGCCAAAGAAGCACCGCTGAGGAGACGAGCCTAGCTTAGCATCTCTGTGTGGACTCCTTTCTTTTTTTATATGAAAACAGACTTTATGATGAAAACCAGAAGAGATTCAGTTTGTAGTTTTTTATGATAATTATTCTGAAGTAAATAAAATCTGAAACCAGTTCCTGTCTCTCTCTCTCTTATCATCATCATCATCATCATCATCATCATCATCAGTGTATATAATTGATATATTTAATCTCTTTCATTATCCTGGATAAGATGCAGAACAATCGAACACTACACGCACCGTGCCCTTCTTTGGGTGATGAACCCCATGGTGTGGTGGTATGTGATGAACCCCATGGTGTGGTGGTATGTGATGAACCCCATGGTGTGGTGGTACGTGATGAACCCCATGGTGTGGTGGTATGTGATGAACCCCATGGTGTGGTGGTATGTGATGAACCCCATGGTGTGGTGGTACGTGATGAACCCCATGGTGTGGTGGTACGTGATGAACCCCACCCCATGGTGTGGTGGTATGTGATGAACCCCATGATGTGGTGGTATGTGATGAACCCCAT